>NW_024040707.1:1926437-1988937 GCF_014851395.1 Micropterus salmoides | reverse complement strand
TATTCTATTTTTTTTAGATGCATCTGTAAGCTGGACTGAGCTTGTTTTAATACTACTGCAGTAGTATTTTTACATGTTATGGCTAAAACTGCAGTATTGAGACTGCTGTGATATTCCAGCCACCTGTGTCTCCATATTCTTCTTCTTTCTTTCTGTTCAAGTTACTCAAAGCAACGCCGCATTTCTCTCTTTTTGGCAGCACTGCTGAGGACGCAGCCATCTTGTTTGAATAAACTTTGCCAATGGACAAAAACCGGGTTGCTGGTTCTGTGCCGGTCGATTGATTTGCAGCGTAGTGTGCGTTAGTATTAACAGTGTGGTGATAATCTGATGCATATTTTTCTCATTTGTGAATATAAAACAAAATATGTGACTTAAAACAAAGACAAAACACCCAATGCAGAACTTCCATTGAAAATCTGCTGTTTTAACAAGTGGAGAAAAATCCCAGGTGTTTATCTTCACCTGAAACACTCTCAGGCTTTTAGCATTTAGAAAGCTGCAGGGTGACTTGACTCAGTGTAAAATAATGTTAGTCTCTGACCCTGATGTAGTTGGCGTTGATGTAGCCGTCTGGCCCCGCCTCTTCCTCTGGGCTCCTCAGGATCACCCGGCTCTCAGTGTCTAAACGGTAAACAACAAACCACAACAATAAGCAAGCGTGAAAACTGCTGTGTTTCTACTGAGCACAGGAAGGACGGCTGAGGTACTGACTGGGTAGGATGGTTTTGTATCTGTCTTTGATCATGTGTCCTGGCACATCAAGCTCTGCAGCGCTCACAAAGTTAGGAGGTATCTTCTGTGGAGGAGACAGGGAGGGGCTGGACGTTAAAACAAACCCACAAACACATCTCACACCGAGCTCACATGTGGAGGTTGCCTTGAATGTCCCCACGCTCGACACACAGGAAGCAACAGGTGTGTTTTTAAAACAACAAATAAAGTTACCTGGTACTCTACATTCAGTGTCTTTGTGTCCACGGCGGCCTGCTGCAGCATCGTGTGCGTGAGTGTTCTCGAGGAGGTGTGTAGCAGCTGAAGCCACACCTCCTTTGGGGTGGTAACGGAACAAACAGGCTCCACCCCCAGGCTGCTCACGTCCAGTAGCAGAGACAGGTTGGACCCCCGCCTACAGAAAGAGCACAGTAGAGAATCAGCGTTACGACTGTTAAGGCCAGTTTATACTTCTGTGTTGAGTCTGCGCTGTAGCCGACGGCGTAGGCTACGTGTCGTTGTGAGTATTTATACTCGGGTGACGGTGTCTGCGTCGCTTTGCAGCGACTCCGCCATGATGCTCCACCGTGTTGAGTTTATTCTTCTTCGTTGGTGTGGTTCAACCTGTTATCATCCCAGGGCGTCAGGCGTTGTTTATGTATGTACAGGGCTCTACGGTCATGTTAGCAATAATAATATGCAACTTCTGGTTAGACTTTCAAAATAACACTACTGGTTATTGTTGTGCAATGTCGCAGTTTAGTTAGGTTTAAGAAAAGATCTTGATGTGGGTTAAAATCAGTATGTCAATTACGTGATTTAAATTACGTTAGTTAAGTAAAGCTAGTTACATAAAAGAAATCAATGTTGACTTTTTGTTTCACACAGGAAACAAACACCAGGAGTCCAGGGTTTGTGTCCCGTATGAAACAAAAAGTCAACATTAAATATTTTTATTTAAGTCTTACGTTTTTACTGACATATATATTTATTTAAATCCAAACATGATCTTTTCCTAACCCTAAGCAAGTACTTTTTGTGCCTAAATCTAACCAAATAGCAACGTTTCACGACTTTGATTCCGTGCCGTTTCAAAGGCGATGTTTCGAAACGCTAGCGTTTTATTTTGAAAGTCTAACCGGACGTTGCATATTTATTGTTGCTATGCGTTGCTAAAGGGAAACCCAGGGTGTGAAAAAGCGACGCCAAAGGGCCTTGACCAATCGTCAATATGTGGCGAGTCGCCCAAACCGAGACCAAGTCAAGACCAAGACCAGAGTTTATCGAGACCGAGACAAGACCGAGACAAGACCAAGACGTTTAAGGGTTGAGAGCAAGCTGAGACCGAGACCGAGGGAGGACAAGAACGAGTCAAGATCGGACCAGTTCCCCACATTACATGACGCACGATAAAATGTGGAACGACATCATAGGTACTTCTCAAATTGAGACGTACTTGTGAAAACACCCACATGCAAACACTAATTTGAAATCAACATAAGCACCTTTATTCAGCGCTCCTTTCCCATGCTGACCATCGCATAACAACACATTTTTAATTAGGGTTATTGCATTTGAAGCAATGAGTTTTACATCCAATCAAAGTTAAGATGTTGACAAATAAAACAGACAATGCAAAAGGAATTTATTGATATTCCCACGTTTAGATCCATTGCAGAAGTATAAATTGACATCAAAAAGAGAGGACATTTTTAGAAAGCGAAGACACTTTTCATAAACGAACATGTCTTTGGAAAGTAGGATGTTTAAAATAATATCATACTACTTTGTGTGTGTGTGTGTGTGTGTGTGGTAAACACCCACCTCTCCTGCAGGCGGACCGAGGCTTTGCGAGGAGGTGTGGTCATGGGCGGAGGCGTGATCGGGTCCTCAGCAGTAGGGGAGGCTGAGCTCACTGCAAACGGCATACTCATGGTGTGTGTGTGTGTGTATTTGAGTTAGTCTTAGCTGTTCATCTCAACGTCACACTGCAGGAGAGAGAAAAGGACAGTCAGTTCGTCATAACATCGCGGTAAACAAGGCGACCTGCTGGACCAGACCCCACAGAGAAATCTGCATTTTTTTTGTGGGTGTAGTTTCTGGACAAGTGACAAATTAAAGTATCCTCAAAACAGTCAGTCCATCCTCCCAGAATGCAATGCACAAGGGAATTGGAGGAGGTATTCACTGCTGCAAAACCATCCTGAGACTTTAGGAAACATATTTTCATATTTGGAAAAGTTATACTGGGGTGTTAAAGTTGCAGTTTGACATCAGACTCCACGTGTGCACATATACTGTATAATTTCCTGTTAGCATGCTAACATTTGCTTCGGAGCACCAAACACAAAGTACAGCTGAGGATGATGGGAATGTTAGTTTTGCAGGTATTTGGTCTTAAATACAAGACAAATAACAATTTGGACCCGATGGCAGTAGAAGAAAAGTCAGAGCATCACCAAAGTCAGTAAGATGCTTTCTCTGGGGACGACAAGCCCCATACCTAAACCACAAAATAGGTCTTAAGTTTCTCCAACACAACAAATAAGACAGTTTTCCAAAACAACATAAATGGGCGTTTCCTGTAGGAGTCCAGCGACAGGCGTGCTGGACCTTCAATGTGTTACCCAGGTCTATAACACATCCAAAATGTTGTAAAAATGTTTGTGGTTAGGTTTAGGCACCAGAACTAGTTAGTTTCAAGAAAAGATCGTGGCTTGGGTTAAAGTTAGTAAAGTTACATAAGTCAGTAAATTTACGTGGACTTCGTGCTCTTTATAATAAGATTTGGGACTTCCTCCTTTGCTACCGTCGTACGGCCACTAGGCGTTTCTAAAAACGCAAAGATGCGTCTTAATAAGCTGTACAATAATCGACCCGTACAGAGGTTTTGGTTTCTGGTGAGGACGGGCTGCTGGGGACGGTGCATGTCTGAAAGTTTGAGCCAATCCAATCTCATCGATGTTGCTATGTTTCAGTCTGGACCAAAGTGTTGGACAGACAGACAGACAGACAGACACCCCATAAAGCCAGACAAGCGAATCTTCCCAAATTCAATGCTTCATCTTTGATAGATAAAAATTGGTTGAACCTACAGACTCTGAAAACAACAGCTACATCAGAATGCCGTTTGTGGATTTCAGCTCAGCATTCAACACAATCTCCCCATGAAGCTGATCAGCAAACTCAAGTCCTCTGGGTTTAAATACAACACTCTGCAACTGGATATTGGACTTCCTCACAAACAGACTCTAGTCAGTTCAGATTGGCGGACACACCTCCTCCACTCTGGTGCTCAACACCGGAGCCCCCCAGGGCTGTGTGCTCAGCCCCCTCCTGTTCACGCTGTACACGACAACATGGAGAGTTGTGAAGTTTGCAGACGACACCCTCATCATCGGCTGGATTTCAAACAACGAAACAACTTCATACCGGGAGGAAATTGATAATCTTGCAGAGTGGTGCTCAGAGAAAAACCTGCTGCTCAATGTCAGCAAGACCAAGCAGCTGATCGTTGATTTCAGGAAGAAGGAGATAAAGACACACACTCCTGTCTACATCAGTGGAGCGGAGGTGAAGCAGGTGAACAGTTTCAGGTTCCTTGGAATCAGCATCACAGAGAACCTGACATCTCACATCTCCACACTGCAGAAAGCTCAGAAATGACTTGAGGAAGCTTAAGAAGGCCAAATTCCTCCAAAGTTCTTGTCAGCTTTTACAGAGGAGCCAATAGAAACAGCCCAGGACCGGAGGGCTCTGCAGGGTGATTCAAACTGCTCAGAAGATCATTGGTACCCATCTCCCGAGCATCAGTGATATCGGTGAGGTGCCTGCAGAGCCCAAAGGATACTAAAGGACAGTACCCACCCAGCCACAGCCTGTTCACCCTGCTGCCTTCTGGGAAGAGATATAGAAGTTTCTGCTGCCGCACCACCAGACTGCAGAGCAGCTTCCCCCCCCCAAGCTATCAGACTCTTAATCTCTCATTCATCCTCAGCCCTGCTCCAGTGATGATAGTTAATTTCTGTTTACCATTTTTCACAATTGATTTTCTGCAATTTAGCAGAAGGGAGTTACAAACTCTATTTCACTCTATAACTTGTTATATTGTAACAATAAACCTACCTACCTAGATGCTGTGGGTCCTAGCCTTTTGTCTATTATAAATAGATTTTAATAATTTTAGGCCCATTTCTAAATGATCTTTTATGTCCCAAATATAGGATACTAAAGGACGGTAATCACCCTGCCACAGCCTGTTGACCCCCAAAACTCAATTTCACTATATAACCTGTTATATTGTGACAAATAAATGTACCTACACCTACCTGACAGAGTCCAGAATCTCATTTCAAATCAGAGTGTGAATGAGGGAGAGATTTCAGGCAAAACTCTTAAACAGTTTCACCTCTGAGTCGCTGATTTGAGCCTGTGTGGAGGTTTGGCGAATTTTAGTTTGAGATAATATTACAGCTCCAGCGATCAGTATTTTCTATATCAAAGTTTAGTCAGATGACTTTGTGCAGTGTGAACGAAGTTACTCTCAATGCTAAACCAACAAGCAACACTGCAGCTCTTCAGCCTCTTACCAGACTAAGTAATGTAACTAAGTCTGTTTATTCAAGGTACGTGTACTTGTATTATCATTTTATGCAGTTTCATACTTCTACTCAAATACTGCTACACTAGTAAAACATGACTTTGCAGACTGAAGTTGTAAAACGTGATAACAATGCATCATGTTTTATAAGTTCATCATATGTTTTGTACTTAAACATATTAAACTACCAAACAGTGGAGTTTTTGACGTTGTGTTGTTGCTACTTTTACTTTTAAAGCACAGGATGTAAATACTCCTTCACCCTGACATTTATTATCTGGCTGACGTCTTTGTGTTTCCAGCAGCAGCCAGCTCTCTAAAAATAAAAACACTGATTGTACTCACCATTCTGTCCTGTCTCACGTCTCTCTAGTCTTTCTTTCTAGATTTTATTTCGACTCAAACGTCTGTCCTGCACTCGCCTGACGGTTTTCTCATCAATGAGCTTCCCTACAAACGGAGGCGTTAAGCTCAGACTCCACGTGCTGCCCGTCACGGCTCACGCAAGTGGATCAGTTTGTTGTTGTCGGCTCAGTTGAGGAAGTCTGACATGACAAGCAAATTATGGATGACGAGGCGAGGCTCCCCCGTCAGACTCCACAGATCTGTCATAGGTGAGCTCACAGACAAACAGGATGCATGTCATCCTGAAAACTCAACCTGCCTGAACACCGAAGAGGTTAAAAACAAGAGTGTTTCGTCGCACATCATTTCGGATCTGAAAGGTTTCAGTGTTTGTACATCGGAAGAGTTTCCTCACAGCAGGAAGTCAACACACCCACTGACTCAACACACACACACACACACACACACACAGGGCAGTGAATATACTGAAATGCAAAGACAGCACTCAACGTGGCTAAGTGACGTGTTTTAAAATGTTTTTCATTCAGATATTTGATGGTTATTTGATTTGTTAAAGAAGCTCTTTAATCTGCTTATCTGTCTGAAGACAACTGGAGCTAAACGTTCCTGTCATTTTTGAATACTTTCTCAGTGTGTGTTCTTGTCTGTTCTTGTTTTCACGTGTCCACATTTAGTTTCGGCAGCTGCCTTCTGTGAGAACTTCTGTGTGTGTGTGTGTGTGTGTGTGTGTGTGTGGAGGGGGTGATGAAGTATCCCAGCATGCATTTCACATCAACCAGCAGTGATGGCAGAGGATATGAGCCCGACCCATAACTGTGATCATTTGTGTTCTGCAGCTGTTCCTGTGACACCAAATATAGTTTTTATTACTTTAATCCGTCAAATGAACTATTTGTTGATTCGGTTGTTACTGTCTACCATGAGATGTGAGAAGCTGCGTGGGGGGGGGGGGGCTTTCAGTCGGTGTGCATGGTCATCATCCATCTCTTTGGCTCAAACAGAAGATAGAATGACTTTTGCAAGATAGACTTAAATAAAGCTCCTTCTGATTCTGATTGTAAGAGTGTAAATTATAATATTTGCTGCAGCCACGTTAGTTTGTCCGAAGGTAAAGAAAAAAAGCCAGAAAAGCCTGTTAAGTGTGACGGGTGACAAAAGTGGAGATTCTGTCCTGATCTTTACCTCCTCAAGGATCGTAGGGAGGTCACATGTGTCTTGTTGGACCGTTTCTAAAAGCCGCTCAGTCCTTGTGTAACTGCAGTGAGAGTGTCTGCTGGATGAGCTTCTGGTTCTCTGCTGGGAAACACTGGATTGCTCTTTCGGGTTGGGAGTTTTTCACTGCCCGAGCTCAAGCATCTCATGGTCTTGTTTTATTGTAAACATACCTGCAGGCACACTTAGCTAAAACAGATGCAGTCTAATACAACAGCCCTGTAATAAATGTTTCAGAGACGCGTTGATCCAACTGTGGGATCATTCTGGAGGATGGTTATGGTGAGGGTAGGGGGCTTAGGTGGGCTGTCAACACCTTTAACACGAAGGTGCTAGCACTTCCGGTCTGTACGAGACGGCCCAGAGCGTCTTAAAACAAAAACATAGTAGTGTGGATGGAGCATCAGCTCCACTTCCGTCACGACCCCAAACAAATCATCAGTATGCTGTTTTTACATTGCGGCCTCTGAGAAACGCTTTTTCTCCCATTTAGCTTCTAAACTAAAGGAAATAACAGTTTCAGTAATTATGAAGACATTAGCATTGCTTGTTGCTCTGGATTGCAATATAAAAGAATGACTTTGGACTCACACACAGACACACACGAGACCAAACAGACCAGTAACAGGAGGCGCTCCACAGATCAGCTGAATCTCCGTCAATACGTCTTAATAGTAAATGTATTGATTAGGCTTACCAGATGTTTGACAGCCATTCTGTTTTTGTGTAATTCAGGTCAGTAAGGTGTGAATCCTCGTCTGATACTGGAGCTCCTGCTCACCTGTAACAACAACATAACTGACTGAACTCAGAGCTGCTCGCACGTCAGACTGACTGACTGACCCAACAACTAACCCGCTTAACTACCTAACCAGAAGTGAAAGAAGGCAGATCTCTGCCGATGACAAACCACCAGGGACAAGAAGAAACAAGAAGTGCACAGCGGGGGAATAAAGGGAGTGAGAGAGAAAGTGATAGTGAAGGAGGGAAAGTCAAAATATGAGGTGAAGGAGAAAGCAGAAGCAGCAGGAATAGACATGTCCTGTTGTTCTGGCCGTTATTACCCTGATTCCAAGTGTTCAGGTAGAGAGAGAGCGAGAGAGAGACCTGAGGGGAGAGAGAGAGAGAGAATGAGTCAGAGAACGAATGAAAACATAGATAGAGAGATAATGAAAGAGAGGAAGAGAGATGCTCCAGGCGTTGATTATTAACACACCAGCAACAGCTGCTCATGAATCATTCAAATCATACAGCACAGCAGCAGCACACTGATATTACACACATTCATATAACATAACACAATAACAAACATGAATGCGACTCTGCGCCTCCGGACGGAGGAAAAACTAAAGAGCACACATTGACTCAAGCTCACACCTACACAGAGTTTCACACTCGGTCCACAACGGAAAATTAAGTCCGACTGAACTTTGAACCCCAAAGTTACGACTGCGACAAGATGCTGGCGATGTCTGCTAAACCCCTCCCACAGATAGCAACGGTCTAATCGCAGCTCAGCAGGTGTGTCAGAGTTTGTTTCCGGGATATGCACTCTGGATCCAAAACGTTTCCAGAAACAAACTGTAAGGAATGAGCTCAACTGAGTGTCGGCTGCTAACTAAGTTTAAAAGGCACTTAATTAATTCTTATTTCCAGTTTGTATTTCTGAATTTTATTCATCTTTTAAAGACGGCATGAATCCTGCGTAAAGCAGCGAGGGTTTTGTCTTCTTCAGATCATGTTCCGCATTTCTCTGTTTCAGGACGTCGTTACGCTTTAACAGCTTTTAAAAACCAACCGCTGCTCTAATTCTTTAATCCCTTCTGCAATTAGACTTTTAAATGCATAAAATCTCTTATTCATTTATTCTTGTCCATGGTGCACGTGAGGCTTGTTGTGCTGTTCCATATGTCGTGTTGTCTGTAGCTGCTCTAAACTAATCGCCCCCTGTGGGATTAATATATTTATTGAACTGGATTTTGTCGAGCATTTGTGAGTTTTATTACAAGGAGTAATTTTTATTAATGTTTCCAGTGGAAATGAACCTAGCTGCACATCGCCTCTTCTGTACCTCCTAAGCTTCCGTAGTCCTCCGTCTTCCCGTCACGGTTGCATTGCTGAGGGTAAGGTGTGTGGAAAAATGTATAGTTTTCTTTGGAAATTGAACTGTTCATGAAATAACTTGCATACTGTTTACTGTTACTGTTATTTTAGCCAGCTTAAAATACGTAGGATGTTTGCACCTACCTTTCATTACAGCAGGCGGCCTGTGTCACGTGGCCAACGTCATCATCTAATCATACACATTACACTGTCCCTCCAGGATTTTAACTATTAACACAAACTCAACAAATCCCCACAAATCTGATCATCGCTGTTTCCTGCAAAACGCTGTCATAGACACAGACATGAGCGGGTTCAACATTTCACACGTGCCGACAACAATTACAGCCAAGGACCGCGAAGACCAGGATCCAGATCTTCTTTACCAAAGCGGGGAAACTGTTTTTTAAAACGTGTAGTTTATCGGAGGGACAGGCTGCTGTCTTGTTTGCATGACACCTGACTGTGCGTGTGAGATTTAAGAACATTGTTTAGGAATCAAAAAGTTTAGTGTTTAAACAAGTATTATTAATTCAAGTATATTTAAATATATAAATATTTTAAAAATCACGTCTAACTTTGCAGTTTTCACATGTTCCCACAATTTCATTGCAAATAAACAGCCAACAACTTTGCAACTTTCAGCGCAGTCTTTTAGAAAAGCTGCCGCAAAATCAGGCATTTTAGACACAAACAAGTCCTGCAGGGACTGATTACAGCAAAGCCAATCAGATATTTATACAAAGAGAACGTTTTCTCATGCTTTCTTGAAGTCGTAGTGTAAAAAGTAATCCCCAATGGAGCAGCTTGCTATACTCATACATGCTTTAAAAAGGTGCATGAGTAAGTTCTGTATTTTCAATGTTTAGGGAGCAGACTGAAACTGAAACGGGTTTATCAGAAGTTGATATATTTATTAGAAGTATTCACTCAACCCTACTGCTAACGTTAGCACACAGCGTTAGAACAGTATTATTTATTTCCTCCCTTCAGATTGTAAACAACTCTACGTCTGATAATGAAACTGCTGTAACTTGAATTAATATTATACATAAGCTGTACATAAGATAAGCTATATATATGATACTATTGTCTGAAATTATAATGAATACACTAATATTAGTTCCACTCAAACCTTAACAAGACAGAAAACTGTTTTATTTGTGAATCAGCTGTTGAAATGTTACAAACACTCTGCAGGCTGACAAAGCGTAACCTATAAATATAATAATATTATACTGACATTAAACTTTTTATTTATTGTTATAATATTGTAGTAATACACAAATGTATACTAGTTACTCCTCCAGGGGGATGGAGCTTCTGCAGATGTAGATTCAGCCACAGCCAGTATGAATATTTGCTCCTTTTGCCGCCTCTTATCTTGAGAGCAACGTGTTTCCCTTCCCCGCGTTTTTTTATAAAATTATTGTTGCAATGTAAATTGTGTTTGTGAAGCAGAGTGCACGACCGGCAAAGCTGGTGCGTACACACCAGCGATCCAGAGATCCCTATTAAAGTTCCCTGCGACACAAGAACAACGCTGCCTCTTTGTTTCTACGTCGTCTTCATCGACCGCTGAGGAGGATGACTTGACCTGTTGGCTTTATGATTTCTGTACGCAGTCAACACATGCCTATTTCTGACCCTGTAGAGGGTTGACCTTTTCATGAGTCAGCTTGGAAACAGTAACACTCAGACAGAGAGCACTGAACCAACTCAAGGAGCTAATGTTAGCTACAGCTGATAAAATCTGCTTCTGTTATCACTGATGTTTACGAGCAGCTCTGGGATGCAAAGATTATACTGACACACAGAGATTATACTGTGATATAAAGACGTTCATCAAATCAAATCAGGTGAAAACATTCACGCATTATTATCTCCTCAGTGTCGTTATCGCTTCACTATAAATAAAAACTCTTTCTGCCAAAGTTTTTTTTAAAGGTTCATTCACAGTAAACAGCTTTATGTCATTAAATATATTAATGGTGTAGTTATTATCACACACATGTCTCTACTAATATACAGACTTGAGGTACTTTCACTTCACTTGAGTTGTTCCAAGTTCCTCTACAGCAATGCAGAGGATAACATTACTGTACATTACTGTCATTAATGCTGTAAATTAAACCCAAAACACTACATAATTTAGCCAACGTTAACTCTTCATGGTTCACGTGGAACATTAAAATGCTGCTTAACATGTTTATGCATCAGAAATAATGATAAAATATATAACACTGACAGGGTTGATTCTGCTGCATGGTGAGAAGGGGAGAGACAGTAACGACTCATTCTTTCACCTTTTATAATAAAGTATAGTTAACTGTAAATATGATTCAAAGCAGGAATTTAAGGATAATCTACATTTAAGGCTGATCTGCGCAGGTCTGAGCGTGCATTGATTTTAAGGCCATAAATTCTAATAAAAATAAAAATTTTATATATTTTTTATTAAGATAAAGGACATTACATGTTTGCAATCACATATTAAGAAGGAACTTGTCTGAGATTTTAAATAAAAACAAGAATAACAAATATTTTATTCATACTAATGCGCAACTTCCACTCACATTAAACCGAAGTCGTTCCACATTTGTAGGAAACAGCAGCTGCTATTGATCAAACACACGTGTGAGATGTTGATCACAATAAGAAACAGTTTCTGTCTCTTTTAAAATGACGTTTTTCCACCGTCCCGGCTCTCCCAAACTACCGCACAGCCAAAACTTACATATTTACACTACAATAAGAAAGTTTTCTCTCACGTTTCCATTACATTTAAAGTAATGCTCATTTCAGGTGCTGGCAGCTCATTAAAATTAACAGCTCGTCACTGTATAGAATAATAAGATCTCCATATAACAAAAGTATTTTTATAAATAATAATTTTACAATAGATAAAAGGACTGAAATTAGCCTACTTTCAGGCGTACTTGAATGTTCTTAATGATAAACATTACTGAACACCCAAAACTTACATATTTACACTACAATAAGAAAGTTTTCTCTCACGTTTCCATTGTTTCGCTTTGTTTTAGTGTAAAAAGTAACGGCCATTACATCAGCTAGAATAACTCATACATGCTCTAAGTTGATTGATTGTTTACGCATCATTATTTATGAACTGCTCACCACAGTATAGAATAATAAGATCTCCCTATAAAGTAAGTGTTTTGATAAATATGTCATGATTTTACAATAGATACTACGACTGATAGACGTCTGTGTAATTTTTTTATTGCTATACTTTTACCTTGTAAAGCACCTTGGCTGTTTTAAGTGTGCTCTCTAAATAAAATTGATATTAATATTCTGAAATATCAACACTGTGACTCCATCGTCTTTCCTGCACTAGTTATATTACTGTACTCAGTAAAAACACATATTGTTACACACTTCTTCCCTTGGACTTACATATTTGTCTCAGTATAGGTACTGAGGAAGTATTTATTGATGCCTTGTATGTACTTCAGTAGGTGTACTCTAATATAGAGTGTTGAGTAGAGAATCTAAGTACATCTTCCATCTCTGGTTATTAGAATTAAACAACATCACTGTCACAAAGGTCATCAGACTGAAATGATTCACCCCACTAACACACCGCAGCTGCTTCTTTACACGCCTCCATTCAAAGTCGTGTCTCAGGTGTACAAGTTTCTCCCGTCTCTCTCACCTGTTGGTGTTTCGTCTTCCTCCCGGTCTTTTCCTAAACTGCGTCTTCCCCCTCGTGCCTTCTCCTTTTCGGTCCTCGTCGCGCTTCGCTCGTCTTCCTTTTTCTGTCTCATCAGTTGCTTTCTGACGGTTTTATTTTTTTTGTTTTTTTTGTCTACCTTCTTCTCTGCCACTTCCTTTTCTACACCCACCCACTCTCTCATTACCACACAAACACACACACATGCACACACATTTTTCGCACACACATACACTTTCTATTCCCCTCATCCAAGGTTAGACTGCACGCCACGGGCTTCAACATTGTGTATCTGTGTATTTATTTTCATGTGTGTGTGTGTGTGTGTGTGTGTGTGTGTGTGTTAACCCATCAGCAGTGCTTCACAGTGGGGCTGTATAAACTGATTTTCCACGCCTTGTCCCCCTCCAGCTGTCAGATGAGCTGCAGCAGGATACAGTCCTACTGGGACACAGTCAGGACGGCTAACCTGCTAGCGTTATTAGCCGTCACCATAGAAATAAAATGAGATGAGAGGATAATCACACCGCAGGGGAATCTTTTAGGGGTTTTGTTCAAAGCTGTGAAAAAGCTGAAAAAGGCTGCTGTTTGGTTGTTCAGGCCTGTTTGCTGCTGTTTTCTCGCCATGCTGTTCTTCTTGTGTCAGGCTCTCCCTGTCCTCTCTACACACCGTCATGAAATAAACATAATACGTTAAAAATACTCAAGAGTTGTGGTTTTTTTGCTCATCAAAGTGACATGTTGCATAAAGAAACGACACAGAGAGACAACAGGAAGGATTACTCAACAAGATGGCAGGCCAGGATGACATGTAATCAACCTCAAACATCAAACTGAACGAGTTGAAAGCCTGTCGTTACACCTCTGGTTGTGAATAGTCAACTTTCTCAAGTCTGTGCTAACATATATATATATAAAATATCCTGTCATTCTAGCTGTTTGTGGCTTTGTTATGCTAGTTACAAACAGCTAGCACAACATCGCTAGTTAAAATACTTTACAATACTTATTCTAAAATAAATGAGCATTTGGTTCAGCACTTTAAATTAGAAGTTGAAAACAAAGTTAACCATTAGTAGTTAACTTTAGTTAGTAGCACGCACCCAGTCACCGAAACAATTCCCCCCACCTCCTTTCACAGACTTTGTGTCTGGCCGTTTCTGTGGTGAGGACGGCCGGCGATATCCGTAATATCCAACCGTGCCCTCTTCTAATGTCATGAAACTTTTCAGCTGTAATCTTTGCTGTATAAGTTTATTTGTACAGTGCATGTCAACAATAAGGCAATTAAAAGTGCTTAACATAAAACATAAAAGCAACATAGGCCTCACTCAGAACAGGAAGCAAATTGTAAACGTGTTGCAAAGTGAATGGAAATAGATGCAAATCCACTCCAGCTGAATTTAAGTTGTGTGAGTGTGTAGCTGTGTACAGAATTGTTAGACTCCAGCGGCTGCAGAAAGAAGTGTGATTGTATAGAAGTCTGTGAGAAAATGTTTCTACTACTCAGCTGATTTATTCCCTCAGTAAACACTTTCCTGATGAGTTTCTGGTCTCAGTCACTAGTTTCAAGTCTTCTTCAACACAGCATGATGTTCATTTAGTAAATTATGGTCCCATTTAGAGGAACAGAGACCAGGAAGCAGGGGAGGCTTTAGGGCGGGGCTACAAGCTGATTGACAAGAAAAAGCTTATCAGGACTCGGCAGCTCATTTTTCAGTAAGTACGTTTTGTTTTCAGCCTGTTTGTCGCTAGCTAAAATTAACATCCCAGCTAACATCACAGTTATTGTGAATTACAGATGCACCTTGCTAACCAAGCTAGATAGCTCCACCCCCTCGTCCAAATATGGTCACGTCTGGTGAAAAAAAGAAACAATATGGCGACGACTGAAATGCCAAACTTCAGGCTTCAAAACGGCAGTCCCCAAACCAACAGGGTCATGGCGGCTACGTCCATTTCTTTTACACAGTCTGGGATAGCACCGCGAAAGTGGCTAATTTAGGCCATTTGAAAGAAACTACAAAGCTCGTAGGGGACGTAACCATGCACGAACACTACCAAGCAGAGGAGGAGCCATTTGGGGCTTATCCCAAATCTAAGGGGTCCGTGGGCATGCACGCCCGGGAGACATTTTCCCATTAAGCCAGCTTAATGCACTATATTTCATGCCATTTGAGATGATAGACTGCCTAAACATCTAAACACTATCTGGGAAAAAGATGAATGTTGCTTTGGAAGAGCTACAATCTATTTTTGATTTAATTGTTCTCCAGCTCAAAAATTGTTGAAGATCACTTATTTTCACTTCTGGCAAATAAAACTTATCTGATGTTACTATTTTTAAGTTACATAAGGTACGGTAGGAATATGTTGTAACAGTTTCTGATCCTCATTGGATGTGAGAATCTCTCAGAGGGCTGCGATGCGATTATAAAACGATTATCGAATCTTCGAATAATCTCTTTTTCTATGTGATTTTTGGATAATTACTAAGCATTTCATTTGCACATTAAAATCCAAAACAAAACCAAGTTTGCATCCCTAATTTATTTTACGGATTTAAGCTCCTTTATGGTCACTTCTCTCACCCCTACTGCAAGAAATATCAAATGCATTCTCTTGCATTAACTTCTGGCATCTGTGCTCCCTTTACTCATCTTCTACTCACTCCGTTCTTCTAAATGCATTTTCATCTCTTGTCCCTCTTCACCTGCTTTCACATTTCATTTCTTCTGGAGTCCCTGGATCACTGACTGCAGTTAATCCAGCTGCTGTCCCTTGCTGTGATGCCCGTCCTTCCTCTTCCCTAGCCGATCATCTGAGTGACAGATCAGCTAACATTATCTCGGGAGTAGTGATGAGTGGATGAAGCATTATGAAGCTTTGGGGCTTTAAGCTAAGCAAACACAGATGGATCTAGTGGCCTGTAAAACTTATAGCAGAACTTGTAGACTGAGGCCGAACAACGCCACCATAACTCGCTAATACTTATAATTTGAGGCTCATGTGTGCAATAAAAGTCCCTAACCTGATGGCTGACATTTATGAGATTCAGACATGTGATGTGATTCATTAAATTAGCCTATTATTGCTTTTGTTACATAAGGACAGGAGCATCTCAAATCTAAAAAACGATTTTGAACATGAGAGAAAAGTTAATTGTGAGCACCAGAACCAGAGAGATTAAAGACTTAAGAAACTTTTGCAGGTGTTGATAGGAGCTCTTTTCAGGTCGACATTTCTGAATAAAAAATTATTTACTCTGAAATTCTAATAAATTTTGGGATGCTAGAGTTTTGATTCTATGAGTTTTAAGCCCTAATCATCACGCCCTGATATGATCATACGAGCTCAAGCCCAGTGTATTGAAACTGTGCGCTTCACAGCCGGGAGTCAGCCGAACATCTCTAACAGCGAGTGTAGGGAACAAGCCAGTGTGGGTTTGATTATTTTATATCAGAAAGGAATAATCCAGATTCTCTCTTTGTCTCTCCCTGAGAGACAGACAGCTGAAGTGCCCCAAAGGAGGGGGTGAAAGGTTTGCTCTACTCCCAAGTGCTGCTTGGGCAGTTTCAGCCATAAAACCTACCACCTCCCGTGAAGCAGATATAACAGACTCTATGCATCACTGTTAAAATGACAATATTAACCTTGTTCAGAAACTAACCTCAGCAGCCATAAACCTCTAAACACTCCCAAGTCTCAAGAGGGAAGGGTAACCATGGTAACGAAGTTCCTCTTTCAGATGACCTCAGACATCAAAGACCCCCTTCTTCAGTCTTGATTCCCTACCCCACCAAAGAGCCATTAATTTGGACTCTTAACACGCCCTCTCCCTTTTCACACCCAGAGAAAGACTCTGCAGATCGCAATCCTTTGTGGGAACAAGAAATGTTGTCTCGTTAAACTTGCCTTCTTGTTTTAAGTAAAGAATCTCTGTTAAGTCACTTAGTAGGTCTTTCCACGTTAATTTGAGTAGTTATATTACCATGTTGTTGCTGTTGAAAAGAAGAATCCACAAATAAGTAAATTTTGCAGTGCTTTTAATCTCACATTTAATCTCACATTTAATCTCACATTTAATCGATGTTGTAACTAATGCTTTGTTCCCAGCACCGTTAGATACTCTCTTAGAAATGATATGACACAGAAATAGTACGTGTTAAATGACCAATATTCCTAGCTAACCAAGGATTGAGTTAAATTTATGTCAGAGGGGATTCTTTGTTCCTCTCATGGAACCAGCGCCCCCCAGAGGACAAATTAAGTACACGTCATTGTTTCAATGCCTCGCTCGCTGTTTAATGTATCACTCTGTATTTTATTGTTCGTGATCTGATGCCATGTTCGTATAACTTGCTTATATATTCTCTAAGTAAGAACGTTTAACAGCCAATATTATCCAGGAAGTATTTAGTCAAGATGCTCTTTCATCTACGACTGACAGTAGCTTCCTTTCCTTTATCAAATGCTTAAAACTAAGAACGGTATAACTGTCTGTGACATTTAAGGTTTGATTGTGGGAGGTATTTGGTTAGGGTCAGGCGGTGGATAAACTGAGGAACAACAAGCAGTAAGGCTAAAACAAGCTACATTCTGTGGTCGAGTTGATTAGCTTTAATCCTTTATAAACTCCTAGCCAAATTGAAGTTATTATCATAACTTGCGTTCATTGGTTCTCTTTCTCTCTTCCAAAAATTCTTTCCACAATAGACCGCTAAATTCACATTGAACTCCATCATTTCCATTGATTGCACTCTGTTTAATCATTATTGTTTTATTTCTTTGATATATTTAACCTCACTTTGTATTTACTTTAGCTAGTGAATAACTTTCACCGTGATCACAGGGGCTGTGTCTGTGTACTGTTTAAATCCAGGTCACTGGACGGAGGATTCACAACTGATTAAATTTATAGAAATGATTAAACAATTACTAACTGATCAGTAGGAATAATTGTGTAATTATTAAAACCATACCCAGGGAGTTCTGAGACCCTGGGCGAACGGAATTTCAGATGGTGCTTTTTTATGAATTAATATTTGAATAACTTTTTCCGAACATTAATATTCATAATTTTATTAACCGATAATTACGTAGTTACACTACAAGAGATAATATCACCCAATAACATCTAACATCTAAGTGTTCACTGGTTCTCTCCGAGGTTTACCTCTCCGCGTAAAAAACGCTCCATAACATCAGCTGGTTAGTCAGCTAGCAAGCTCGCTCACTGAGGGGGCGCCAGTGAAACAACACAGACAACAGCCCCTCATCCCAACGACAAAGAAGAAGAGTTGCATTTTTCTTTTTCTTTAGTTTTTATTAGCGGTCGGCTGAAACCGGCTGAAAGATGCATTACCGCCGCCACGGTAAAAGAACTTTTGCGCCGTTCTAAAAGATTCAGGGCTTTTGCGAAAACCACCCCCCCGCTCCGCCTATGCTCCCAAGTTTCCTTGTCTTCCCATCCTGTGCAGCTTGGTCTATGGCTTGAAGTCTCTATTTTCTATTTTCACACATTGCACATATTCTTTTTTCTTCATACTGTGAAGAATATTTTTCACATCTATGCTCCTCATTTTATATATATAATAGTAAATTTACGAGTTTAAAAGCACTTGCTCTCTTTTCTCTTCCTGTGTTTATTGTTACCTGAAATACCAAGGCAGTTTCCTTGTATGTAAAAACCTGCTTGCTAATAAACCTGTTTGTGATTTGCATTGTTTGTTAAACAGAACTGTTAAATAAACAACAGTATTAATCTTCTAACAGGTTTTACTCTCACTGTCCAGACAAAATGAACCGCACCGCACGGCTGTTGGATAAGCTCATGTTGCAAGGCTGGATTTTTTGTTTGTTGTGAGTGTTATTACAAATGTCAGTTGGAACAGGACCTGGATTTCCGGTTTCTCTAATAACTACTTTAAAATCATCGGTGTGTCTATATGTTTACATCTTACATCACTGTGTTTGAGGAAATAGAGGTCAGAGGTCACCTATATACAATTCATACTTATATACACACTGTGTCGCCTGCCTTTACACGCACATGAAGGTTAATGACGTCCCATTCTTAATCCGTAGGGTTTAATATAATAATATAGAGTCGGTCCACTCTTTGCTGCTGTAACAGCTTCAACTCTTCTGGGAAGGCCGTCCACAAGGTTGTTCATGGGAATTTTTCATTCTTCTAGAAATGCATTTTGAGGTCACAGATGTTGGATGAGAAGGCCTGGCTCGCAGTCTCTGCTCTGATTCATCCCAAAGGTGTTCTGGGATCAGGACTCTGTGCAGGACAGTCAGGTTCTCCACACTGAACTCGCTCCTCCAGGTCTTTATGGACCTCGCTTTGTGCGCAGTCATGCTGGAACAGGAAGGGGCCTCCCCAAAGCATGACACTGAAATTGTCCAGATGTCTTGTTATGCTGAAGCATTAACAGTTCCCTTCACTGGAACTAAAGCTGATGATACACGGGGCAACTTTTTGAGCAATCTTGCTGGGCAATCTTGTTGGTGGCAAGTCCGACAATGTTTTGATCGGACAGCGGTGGTGCGGGGCGGGTGATGGAGTGGTGGGGGAAGGGGATTACGGTAGTAATCTTTACATTGACAGTAACATTGCCCAGCACCGTTGCTCTATAAGTTGCTCCGTGTATCATCAGCTTTAGGGGCCAAGCCCAACCCCCCTCCACGAAACTTTACACTTGGCACAAAGCAGTCAGGCAAGTACCGTTCTCCTGGCAACCGCCAAACTCAGACTCGTCCATCAGATTACCAGACAGAGAGGCGTGATTCATCCCTCCTGAGAACACGTCTCCACTGCTCTAGTGTCCAGTGGCTGCACGCTTTGCATTGCTCTTGATGTAAGGCTTGGATGCAGCTGCTCGGCCACGGAAACCCGTTCCATGAAGCTCTCTACGCCCTGTTCTAGAGCTAATCAGAACGTTTGGTGGTCTGTAGCTGTTGACTCTGCAGAAAGTTGGCAACTTCCTGCGCACTGTGCGCCTCAGCGTGCGCTGACCTCGCTCTGTGATTTTATGAGTTTCTGTTGTTCCCAATCGCTTCCACTTTCTTATAACACCACTAACTGTTGACTGTGGAATATTTAGTAGGGAGGAAATTTCATGAATGGGCTTATTGCACAGGTGGCAACCTTTCACGGCCCCACGCTTAAATTCACTGAGCTCCTAAGAGCGACCCATTTTTTCACAAATGTTTGTAGTGCTTAATTTTATACACTTGTGGCCATGAAGTGATTGGAACACCTAAATTCAACGATTCGGAGGGGCACTTTTGGCAATTTAGTGTATATACACCAATCAGCCATAACATTATGACCACCAGCAGGTCTCTCTTTTGCTGGCAAAACAGCCTTTGCTCCCCAGGTGCATCAATGAGCTGCCCATGACTCTGTCGCCGGTTCACAGCCTTTCCTTCCTTGGACTACTTTTGAGAGGTACAGACCACTTGGTCCTTGGAAAAGTCACTGAAATCCTTATGTTTGTCCAATTTTTCCTGTTGCTAACACATCAACTATGAGGACACAATTTTCAACAGCTGTCTAATAGATCCCACCCACTGACAGGTGACACGTCAACGAGATAATCAGAGTTTTTATGTGTCTTGCTCAGAGACACATATGGCGTCACAGTGGATTCGAACCCGGGTCTCTCACACCGAAGGCATGTGTCTGAGCCACTGCTCCATCACCATCCCATTCACGTTACCTGTCATAATGTTTTGGAAACGACTTTACAATCTGCACAGCATATGACACACTCGATCTTCACACCCTTGATGCGGTCGAGAAAGAACTCCTGAAAGAAACGACAGTTAGTCTTCCTCTGTGAAGCCGCAGGTTGTTGAGTAACAGGAGCAGGGACTCGTTTGTCCCTGCTGCAATTACTCCGCTTCATTTGCACATGAAATGATGCAGCCTCTCGTGTCTCTGTAACCACTTTCTATTTTGACTTTTTTATTGCTCCACTCTCCCCGTCTGCTCTCATCTAATAACACTTAACTATACGATGTTTCTGTATGTTGTGCGATTAGCTGCTGTGTGTTTTCAGAGTGTGGTTTGTCTCTACAGCCGGTCTGAAAAGCAAATTTCCCTCCTGAACCATAAAGGCAGAATGACTGAATGAATTGGACTGGGAGGTCTGAGCGAGCTGCAGCAGACGCAGCGCTGTTGACTTCAGCGGCTCCCTGTGATGTGGTTTCATTAGTTTCTATGGTAATTCAGCGCTGCAGTGGAAAAACAATTCACGGTAGACTCACTACAGAAATATTTTAATTCATCTGCTAATGACACGGGGGGCGTTTATATTGGATAGAGAGAGAGAGAGAGAGAGAGAGAGAGAGAGAGAGAGGGGAGAAAGAAAGGGGGGGGTGCAGAAAAGAGGAAGAGCGGTTGGCGGCTGTGAGCACACAGGAAGTTAGAGAGGAAAGAGATAAAAGAAATAACAGAGAGAGAGGGTGATATAACAGGGATACAGAGGTAAAACGAATGAGAGTGATGAAGATGTAGAAAATGGAAACACTGCACTTGAAGCTGTGATGTCTCACTTATTTTGAAATGAATTTTAACCTGTTCATAAAAGGAACAGAGTGATCGTGCAAGTATATAACAAGCAGTGCATTATTATTTATCTTGCACAAGATGCAATACTTGTTCTACATACTGTTACTGATACTGTATCTGAGCTTACAGGGAGTTTAAAAGTTTGATCGCCGAAGAGATAAAAGATTTGGAGTGGCGGTTCGTCTTACACGCAGGAAGTGCATAACGACGCCCAGAAGGCAACAGAAAGAATTCCCCTGCCAGAGCATGTCCAGGCCTGTCGCCGGTTCACAGCTCTTCCTTCCTCGGACCCCTGCAGACCGGTTTGGAGATGTTCTGACCCAGTCGTCCTGCCATCACAGTTTGGTCCTTGTCGAAGTCTCTCAAATCCTCATGCTGCCCATTTTTCCTGCTTCTAACACATCAACTATGAGGACACAATGTTCACCTGCTGTCTGACATATCCCACCCACTGCCAGGTGCCATGGCAACGAGATAATCAGCGTTATTCAGCTGAGAAGTAGAAACATTTTACCATAGACTTCTATACAATCACACTTCTTTCTGCAGCCGGTGGGGTCGCCCCCTGCTGGCCATTTAAGGCACTTCAGCATTGGGTTCACATTTCAGACCTGGAGGTGCTCAGAAGCTACAAAGACTGAAGAAAACAACATAAATAAATTGTTTCTTACACAGATATTTTAGTGACAGTCAGGATGCATCAACCTGACGACACCAGACAACACACAGAACCCCTGCTTAGTAACCAGGGCCGTAATCAGCTATTTAACATTGGAGGGCGCCACTTTTCAAAGCAACCTTATCCTACAGGGGAGTCTAGGGGGAATCAGAGTAACCTGCCTCGTTTGATCTGGACTTTCTGACTTTTCAGTTTGGTCCGAACCAAAAATACAGTGTGAAACCTCAAACCGAACACTACCGAGAGGTAGTCTCGGTCCGGATCAAACTGAACCATTTTCAGGGTGTGAAAGCTTTTTTTGGATGGTTCGGACTTTCAGAATTTTTACAGGAAGTTCGGCGTTTGCCGTATAAACAGCAAACTAGCAAATACACGGAGAAAGAAACAGACGGCCGCTATAGAAGCACACTGCCACCTATCTCTTTGGCCTCTTCTCAAACGGAGGAGCAGAAGGGTCGCTTGGGGTCTTCTCCTCCTGTCCTGTCGGCGACGTTATAATGTTCGCGCAACGAGGACGCTTAATTGCAAATAGCCTTCAGTATAATTGGTGCTGCAGGTAGTGATGCCATAATAACAACATAGTGGTAAATATGCATATGTTCATTTTTTATTCATTCATTCTTGTCAAAGATACCTGCTGTTTAATAAACCAATCAATGTCAAGTAGAGGGAGAAGCAGCCCACCCAGATGATGACGACAGGATGCAGGTCTGTCATGTAAAGTCCTTTAGTGCGGTCGCAGAATTGCAGCGTGAAACCAAACCAAAACTAACCGAATGTATCAAAAAGTATCAAAACATGAACTTTGGTTCAGACTTTCAGGTGTGAAAGCCCCCTGAGACTGTGGGCCTCCCTTCGGACAAAGCTTAGGAAAAAGGTGCCCCCTCTCCACCCTCCTTAGTGCCTCCCCTGGGGTAAATGATGTTGATGAAAAGATACTCTTGAATTCACCACTTGCCTCAATAAAAAGCATCCACCTGCTGTAGTTTTTATCAAACAAACAGGGGGATATAGTGCCTTTAATGTTTGCTGTAGATGCATTCACTTCTGGTTTGACCCTGTGCATGAGACTTGTTGACAGGAAGGAAAATATTAAATATCACGAGACTCAAACTACAAGGAACTTGGTTCACTTGAGCAGACGGGACAGTAAGAAGTTTATTTTACCAAGAAAACTCAGATACGAGTGAAGCCATAGCAGAAACAAATAATTTCATGGGCTTTTAGCAGTCTCTGAAAACTCTTTCCTTATCATTGCTCGCCCCACAAGATTGTTAACAACCCACAGACTGAGTTGTTTTCCCCCGTACTTGTTGATCGTTACCATGGAAACACAGATAACCTGTGGGGGTGGGGAAAAGGGAACATGACATGAGTCAATCTTCAATTAACATGAGATTTTCATAGACAAAACAAAAACCCCACAGAAACAATCAGACTTTGTTTCCACTCCAGTTCCTCCTGTAGGATTTTCCCAAAAAATTTAACTCATCATTTGCAGGTTCAAAATAAAACTGAATGTTTTTGCAAAGTTTTGAACACGAGCACGAGCAGCAGAGGATTCCTGCAACAAAGAAAACCCAGGTGCAGGAGGTGAATTTTATACTTCATGTAGTTCATGATTTTGTCCACTGGGTGCCGCTGTATTCTGTGGTAAGTTGTAAACATGGTTTGTGGAGGATTTTTTGTGTGTAATGCAGTGATAGATTCACGTTCTCCATTTCATCTCAAAGCTGTTGCAGGTGGTGAGATCGGGGGGGTTCTGACGAGTGTGTCCACATACTTTTGGCCGTATAGTTCACATCTGGTATCAATTTCTCGTGAGCATAAGACACACAGGGTTACTGAGGTTTTTACTGTTGTGACTCAGATTCTTAATTCTTTTTTTTTGTCTTGTGAAACTACAGAACTGAAACATTAGTTGTTTAATCCGTCAGTCGGCTGACAGAAATAGAATCAACAACACCTATGATAATTGAATAATAATTTTAAAACATTAGCAAATATGACAGAAACATCTGGTTTCAACTTCTCAAATATGAAAATTAGCTGCTTCTCTTTGTCTTCTACAATATCTTTGAAGCCTTTAAATCATTTTGATATCACACCAACTTCATCGTCATTGCCACTCCGGGCTCCCTTCCCTGGAAACTGCATTATGAAACTTTGGCTTCCTGGAAACTAAACTGTTCACGACAACGGTGTAGTGCTTTACGGCACAAAGATGATTCTTCAGCAAGTTATAAGAAGCAAAAAAAGTACACAATTAATGACATACAACAAAAAGATAGAAAAACAAGAAAGTTAAAAACAAGACAGTTAAGCACAAGTGCCCCTATACAGACTCAAATGCCAAAGAATAAAAATGCGTTTTAAGACGAGACTTAAAAGTCTTGATGGTGGGGAACGATATGATAACCAAGGGTAGTTTATTCCACAGTCTTGGTGCCACCACTGAAAAGGCACGGACACCCTTTGTTTTCATATGAGACTGTGGGATGGCTAAATGGGATTGGTTTGATGATTTAAGGGGTCTGGCAGAGTGACAAAACATTAGGAGATCCAAAATATAAGATGGAGCAGGTCCATGTAGTGCCTTAAAACAATTAACATCACCTTAAAAATCAACTCTATATTTGACTGGTAACCAGTGAGGAGAGGCCAATATTGGGGAGATATGGCCCCTCTTCCTTCTACCACTCAACAATCTAGTAGCTGCATTTTGAACAAGATTCAAGCGTGATAATGACAAGATGCCAGTGTACAAGGAATTGCAGTAATCATTTTGAGATGTCCAAGTCCTTAACAGAGAGAATGGATTACAGTTTTGCTATGGTCCTTAAATGGAAAAAGCTACTTTGACAACACACAAAGAGGTGCACGTTTGTGGACAAGGGGCCCAGATTTTGCGATAATTCCACAAATGAGTTGGGGGAGCCAAATAATATTACTTCTGTCTATTCTCATTTAGTTGGAGAAAGTTTATTGCCATCCAATGCTTAATATCATTTAGACAGTTAAAAATGGACTTTGAATCACCTGGTTTCAGTGGTAAGTACAGCAGTGTATCATCAGCATAGCAGTGGTATGATATGTTTACGGAGAATGGAGGCCAAAGGGGGCCTATACAAAGCAACCAAGATCGAACCTTACGGCACTCCGCATTTAATTGCTGCTGAAGAGGAGGAACTGTTACCAATGTTAACAGAAAAGGTTGTATCTTTAAAGTAGGAGTGAAACCACTGTAGCACAACACCCTGGAAGTCCAGGAGTACGTAATGATCTATAGTGTCAAAAGCAGCGATGAGGTCAAGCAAGAGTAAAATAGCACAATTTCCAGTCAGTGGTGCTGCCAGGCAATAATATCTAGCTGTAGTACCAGCGGCTACAGTTTCAGGACCCCCACAATCCTGGGACGCAGTTCTAGGACCAAAGTTCTTTTGAGACAGCACCATCGAGTGAATTGGTGGTGGTCATGCACAGCAACACAAAGGAGGTTAACCCTGTCTGCACGGTCAGCTGTATGGTTAACCGGTCAACATGCATATAATCCAAAACTTAGGTTTAGGCACAGACCCTGTGATGGTTAGGGTAAGGGTAATTGACTTTGGGTGTCGGCTGTCAAGAGAACAGCTAGTTAGCCAGCCAGCTAGCTGGCAGTACCAAAGTAAACAAGAGTCCTACAAGTGCAGTTCCAGTCCTAGGATTGCGGTCCTGAAACTGCAGCCTCTGTCGATGTTTGGTACCTATCGAGATGTGCTACTTAGCGGTTCTGCGCATGTGTATGACCCACAACCGTGGTCTGTTTCCACGCCTATAAATCTGTGTATCCTGCTGTTGGGCATGCTGTTGAGACAGTGGCTGATTGTCAGCAATATAAAAAATATCAGAATATGCTACCCCTGATATCTTAAATAAAGATGGCATAGTATAGTATTTCACCAGATGCAAAACACCTGAGCAGGCGGCGCTCAGGTGGCTATAAAGGACTCCCTCTTTTCTCCTGGCCTGCCAACTGCTTCTGTTTTGTTTGGTTCTTTGTTTTCTACACACTCCACTCACACATACACTGCATACAGTACATACTGATCTGACAGACACCTACAATTGTGTATTTTGCTTAATTTACTCATTAAAATCTCTATTATTATTTTCAGACTGTGTGGTTTCCTGCTCTTGTCACCTACTGTTGAGCCAGGTTGTGACATAATATAATCAAAAAACAGAAGATGTCATAATACCGTGAAAGTTATAACTTTATGGGATTGGAAAAGGGAACATATAAGGTAGCATTTTTCTATAGGGCAGAGCGACTCTGCTTTCAATTTGCGCTACGGTAGCATTTTTGGACAAGGCAGCAAATCATCAGAACACCGGTACTGCAGCTACATACTACTCTCACCGGGGTGACCACCAATTTTATTAGGGTGGCTGTGGTCCACATTGAACAGAATTTCTGAGAAATCACCATTCAACAAACAAACACTTTCAGATTGTGTATTTAAATAACACATCTGTGTATGAAAGACAAGTATCTCTGTTCTGTGATGTCTGTAATCTTGAGTAGGTTTGTTCCCAGTAAATGTTTTGTTTGTAGTCAGTGCACTCTTTCAAATAAAACCTTTAGTCTTTTTAAAGAAAAAGTCAACTAGTGTATTTGAAGAACAGTTAATTACAGAACACAGATACCCATTAAACAGGATTTTTCACTCAAAACGTTAACTGAACTGGTTTTAGTCTCTGGACATTAGATAATCAGTAACATTAACCGTAAAATAAGAAACCAAAGTATATCTGTCAGGGATTCAGGTGAGTGCAAACAGGAGAGAGTCCAAAAGCTACACACACGCACACTAGAGAGGCGACGTCAAATTCAGGATTTTAATTTAAGAGACAGGTCCAAAATGATCAAACAGGCAGTTCCAACTAAAGGCAGGACACACATCACACTACACGTGACAATGACCGGACAGATACTGAAGGGAAACGGCAAACATTTAACAGCACAGGTGTGAGGGATCAGGACTAACGAGACAGCAGGGGAACATACAAAACACAGGTTCCTGAACAATAAAAACAGGCCATATCAGAACGTCATGTAACAGATCAATAACAACCTGATTCAGACACAATCAGACAGATCGCAAATAAACTTCAAACAGGGAAAACAGACTGAAGCTCGGATTAAACATAAAGTCATTAACTAAGTCACAGAACGGGGAACTAAGATAAGAGACAAAACAGATCTGGAAGGACAAGAACACAAAACTACACTCCTAACAATATCAGTCTGTGATCATATTTTAACATATAGTTTTCAACTAGTATTTATACTGCATAATAGAAGTCCCAATATTCAGTTATGGCTTTTGGTTTTAGTGTGCCACCCCAGGTTTTTCAGTGGCCCCATCTGGCCACCCCTAGGAAAATTCTCTGGGCCGCCACCAAACAACAACAACAAATCATTCAGTACCTTAGGCAGTGCTGTTTCTGTGCTCTGATGTTCCCAGAAACCTGACTGAAAGCTGTCCAGCACATTGTTTTCAGTTAAAAATGAGGAGAGTCGAGAAAGAACGACCTTCTCCAACATTTTGGACATTCAAGATGATTTAGAAATGGGCCTAAAATTATTGAAATTTTAATAAGTAGTTTTTTAAAAGTGGATAAACAATTCCATTTAAAAGAGGGCTAATTACTACAGATGAAAGACTAGGACCAACACCATCTAAAACCTCTTTGAAGAGATGCGAGGGGACAGTGTCTGCGGGGGCAAAAGTAGGCTTCACAGCTGAGAGAAACAGGGCATGGGACTCGCTCAGATGTGTCAACATACCAGATCTAATGACGTCAGTCTTGTCAACAAAAACAAGAATTTCTCTGTAATTTCAGAGGCAGCATCAGGGAGTGCAGCAGCATGGTTTACTGCAGTGTTCATGACACTAAGCAACGTGTTAGGGCTGTGTGCAGCTATATATATCTGTATCTGTATCAATATCTGAGAAATACTTTTTTCTCAGTATTTTGTTGGACAGTTGCAGTTTATTCTTCTTGCAGTTCCTCTCTGCCTTCATGCACTCTTGTCTAAGGGCAGGGGTCTCACTATTAGGGCTGGGCAATAAAACAATAATGATAATTTAATTTTCCTCAATAACAACATAATAAAGGTTCAATAAATCATCAATAAATATTTCATTTGAATCATGAACAAATTAGCACTTAATTTTTCTATTAAAATATTTATTTTGTTGAAAAAAAGAGGCCTGAAAAAAGATTAACTAATGATATTTTAAAAAAAAGATAATAGTTTTGAATGTTCTACCTCAGACTTGTGAAGTGATCCACTGTTTGGCATCAGGTGTTCTGCCTTTAAACTTGAAAGAAATAATGATTTGACATTGATCACACACACACTTGCATGCACAATTTAGAAATCCTGTCCAGACGCATTTTTTAGGCCGGGGAAAACAGGACATATGGTCATTCTGTTATTATAACTGGTAACTAAGAACAGTTTAACTTGTGTATCTCCCAAATACTACAGCCACCAACAGGTGTCTGATCTACAGATGTAAACTTCAGGGTTACTGATTCCTGTTGGGCCTTTCTCTCATCAGTGCTTCAGATTCTCCAGAAATGTTGGATTGTCCTGTAAAGATGTTCAGCAGCAAGTTAGTACAGTGAAAAATATATAAAATATACATTTCCACCAACAGTCAGAAGCTTGATCTCTCTGTGGTTCGTCCTCATGGACAAACAGAGAAAAGGTTTCTGTGTTTTTGTGTTGGAGGAGTAAAACCTGATGCAGCAGCGACCTCTAGTGATCACGGTGATCCAGTACATCTCAGCTGGGTGTAGCAGCTGCTACAACAGATCTGACTTCACCCAGCTGTGATGTCGGCTGTGTTCAGAGGTTCAACGGAGACCAGAGCAGCTGCTGTCTGTTACTCTTTGAATGGTCAGAATCAGAAAACTTTATTGGTCCCTGAAGGGAAATTCTTTGTTACAGATACTGACTTGCCCATCAAGGCACGAAAGGAACAGAAATAGTAGAAGTTGGTAAATACAGAGCATAAGAAGGTGTAAAAACTGTAAATTATAATAAATGTGGATATATAGAGAATTGCCAGAAGTGCAATGATAAATAGCAGGAATGAATAAATAGTGTAACATAGATACTCACTGTTACAGCTCTTCACAAGTCAAAGGCATATCTAGGCATTCTGCAGAAATCTGCATGATTGTTTGTCACTGTGTGTATTTAGATGTAGATGCAGATAAAACATGTTTTATTATTAAAATACAGGCCTCAGTTATTTAAGTGTTTGTACTTAGTACAAGGTTGAGGTACTTGTATTTTACTTAATACTTATTTATATTGTAGTTTTTCCTTCACTGCATTTGTCAGACAGCTTTAGTTTAAAATGAAGACTTTAAACAATCCTGTTTGGAGAAAACACAATTGAAAGTGTGCGAAGAAGTGAATTAATATTGTGAATACAGAATAATAAATAAAAAACTAAAAAAAACAAAGTACAGAGCTGATATTTGGTGTCTAGTCTCTGACCCTGTCACTGCTCAGACGGATACACCAAGCTCACATACTTTTGGCAACGCACTGTATATGTGTGCTGTGATGAACGGAAACTATTTATCAGGTTGATGAGACACAGATTTTACTGTATATATTCAAGGGCCTGTAGGGGTGGGGATCGGGATTCAGTAAACGAGGTTGGACTGTTGTTTGAGGTTGGACTGTAGTTTGACGTTGGACTGCTGTTTGAGGTTGGACTGTTGTTTGAGGTTGGACTGCTGTTTGAGGTTGGACTGTTGTTTGAGGTTGGACTGCTGTTTGAGGTTGGACTGCTGTTTGAGGTTGGACTGTAGTTTGAGGTTGGACTGTAGATTGAGGTTGGACTGTAGTTTGAGGTTGGACTGCTGTTTGAGGTTGGACTGTAGTTTGAGGTTGGACTGTAGATTGAGGTTGGACTGTAGTTTGAGGTTGGACTGCTGTTTGAGGTTGGACTGTAGATTGAGGTTGGACTGTTGTTTGAGGTTGGACTGTAGATTGAGGTTGGACTGTTGTTTGAGGTTGGACTGTTGTTTGAGGTTGGACTGTTGTTTGAGGTTGGACTGTAGTTTGAGGTTGGACTGCTGTTTGAGGTTGGACTGTAGATTGAGGTTGGACTGTTGTTTGAGGTTGGACTGTAGATTGAGGTTGGACTGTTGTTTGAGGTTGGACTGTAGTTTGAGGTTGGACTGCTGTTTGAGGTTGGACTGTAGATTGAGGTTGGACTGTTGTTTGAGGTTGGACTGTAGATTGAGGTTGGACTGTTGTTTGAGGTTGGACTGCTGTTTGAGGTTGGACTGCTGTTTGAGGTTGGACTGTAGTTTGAGGTTGGACTGTAGATTGAGGTTGGACTGTAGTTTGAGGTTGGACTGTTGTTTGAGGTTGGACTGTAGATTGAGGTTGGACTGTTGTTTGAGGTTGGACTGTAGATTGAGGTTGGACTGTTGTTTGAGGTTGGACTGTAGTTTGAGGTTGGACTGCTGTTTGAGGTTGGACTGTAGATTGAGGTTGGACTGTTGTTTGAGGTTGGACTGTAGATTGAGGTTGGACTGTTGTTTGAGGTTGGACTGTAGTTTGAGGTTGGACTGTAGATTGAGGTTGGACTGTAGTTTGAGGTTGGACTGCTGTTTGAGGTTGGACTGTAGATTGAGGTTGGACTGTTGTTTGAGGTTGGACTGTAGATTGAGGTTGGACTGTTGTTTGAGGTTGGACTGTTGTTTGAGGTTGGACTGTAGATTGAGGTTGGACTGTTGTTTGAGGTTGGACTGTAGATTGAGGTTGGACTGTTGTTTGAGGTTGGACTGTAGATTGAGGTTGGACTGTTGTTTGAGGTTGGACTGTTGTTTGAGGTTGGACTGTTGTTTGAGGTTGGACTGTAGTTTGAGGTTGGACTGTTGTTTGAGGTTGGACTGTTGTTTGAGGTTGGACTGTAGTTTGAGGTTGGACTGTTGTTTGAGGTTGGACTGCAGTTTGAGGTTGGACTGTTGTTTGAGGTTGGACTGTTGTTTGAGGTTGGACTGTAGTTTGAGGTTGGACTGTAGTTTGACGTTGGACTGTAGTTTGAGGTTGGACTGTAGTTTGAGGTTGGACTGCTGTTTGAGGTTGGACTGTAGATTGAGGTTGGACTGTTGTTTGAGGTTGGACTGTAGATTGAGGTTGGACTGTTGTTTGAGGTTGGACTGTTGTTTGAGGTTGGACTGTTGTTTGAGATTGGACTGTAGTTTGAGGTTGGACTGTTGTTTGAGGTTGGACTGCAGTTTGAGGTTGGACTGTTGTTTGAGGTTGGACTGTTGTTTGAGGTTGGACTGTAGTTTGAGGTTGGACTGTAGTTTGAGGTTGGACTGTCAACATGGCATCCACAAAAAGAGCTTCTTGTAGCCAGCGATAGACTAACTCAGGTGTCTGACAGCATCCTGGAGAGGATCTCCACCAGGGACTCCTGGTGACCCCCTTTGTTTTTAACAGGAAACTGAGAGGTGAGTTGTTGCAGGAAGAGGCCCATGGAAACAAGGGGGAGGAGTTTGTTGTGGAGTTACTCCGCCGACTGAGACCACATGTCAAACGCATACCAGCAACACACTGCAGTGGACGATGTTTACCTGCTCCTGTGGTTGCCCTGGCTGTTGCTCCTGTTGTTGCTCCTGTTGTTGCTCCGGTTGTTGCTCCTGAGGTTGCCCTGGCTGTTGCTCCTGTTGTTGCTCCTGTGGTTGCCCTGGCTGTTGCTTCTGTTGTTGCTCCTGAGGTTGCCCTGGCTGTTGCTCCTGTTGTTGATCCTGTTGTTGCTCCTGTGGTTGCCCCGGCTGTTGCTCTTGTTGTTGCTCCTGTGGTTGCCCTGGCTGTTGCTCCTGTTGTTGCTCCTGAGGTTGCCCCAGCTGTTGCTCCTGTGGTTGCCCCGGCTGTTGCTCCTGTTGTTGCTCCTGAGGTTGCCCTGGCTGTTGCTCCTGTTTTTGCTCCTGTGGTTTCCCCGGCTGTTGCTCCTGTTGTTGCTCCTGAGGTTGCCCTGGCTGTCGCCCTGGCTGTTGCTCCTGTTGTTGCTCCTGAGGTTGCCCTGGCTGTTGATCCTGTTGTTGCTCCTGTTGTTGCCCTGGCTGTTGATCCTGTTGTTGCTCCTGTGGTTGCCCTGGCTGTTGCTCCTGTTGTTGCTCCTGAGGTTGCCCTGGCTGTTGCTCCTGTTGTTGCTCCTGAGGTTGCCCTGGCTGTTGCTCCTGTTGTTGCTCCTGTGGTTGCCCTGGCTGTTGCTCCTGTTGTTGCTCCTGAGGTTGCCCTGGCTGTTGCTCCTGTTGTTGCTCCTGTGGTTGCCCTGGCTGTTGCTCCTGTTGTTGCTCCTGTGGTTGCCCCGGCTGTTGCTCCTGTGGTTGCCCCGGCTGTTGCTCCTGTTGTTGCTCCTGTGGTTGCCCTGGCTGTTGCTCCTGTTGTTGCTCCTGTGGTTTCCCCGGCTGTTGCTCCTGTTGTTGCTCCTGTGGTTGCCCTGGCTGTTGCCCTGGCTGTTGCTCTGGCGGTTGCTGCAGCCAGAGCATTTTAAACAAGCATTTCTTGGCTTTTCCTTGATAGTGCCATTCATTCTCTTTACCTCTCCTGAGCTCTGGGGGGTGATAAGAAACATGCAACTTCTAATCCACCCTTTAACAATCAGGCGTACATTAATGAGAGCATTCAGGGCGCATGAAAAAGAAATGCTGCTTTTCTATGAAGATGAAAAAGACAAATACATCTGAAACAAACTGAAGTACTGAATCTGTAGGAAACTGCTGGTACAAAAACACAAACTGAACTCCACCTGCTTACAACTTTGTCAGACAAACTGAATAAAAATCTCAGTTGTTATTTTTGATTATTTACCTGGTCCTCCGTTGCTCCTCCCCCTTGCTCCCCAGCAGATGTTTTCATCAGTTCTTCAGCAACATCTTCCCATTGTCCACGGTGTATTTTGTCTTTGACTTTAATCATATCTTCTTTTGCTAAAGCCTTCACAATCTCTCTCAGATGGTTTTCCTTCTCCTCCAAAAACAGTTCTTCATGCAGAACCTTTCTGTTGCAACAGCCTGAGTTTCCACAGCATGGAGTCCTTCCAAACAGTGGTATAAGGGATGCCACCAAAACGATACCAAAAAGTAAAAATCCACCAATTACCTGAAAAAGAAACAAAGACGGTTAAATTATAACAGCATTTCTGTGTTCTTGCTGTCATTTCATTAAGACAGTACTAGCTGATCAAGTAGAACAAGACCACAGTGAAATAAAAGGTAACACTCTGACATGATGGAAACACTCACCCTGGACTCGTTTTTCAGTCCAGCGATGAGGACTAGGTCCACGTGAGTGAGATTCTTCTCCTTGACTTTGCAGGCTAACTGTGCCTGTTCTTCAGAGCCATTATTCTGGCAGCAAACATACCAGTCTCCATCGATGTACACAAAAGCAACCCAAAGCAGACTGACTAAAAACGCCTTAAGAAGCTTACGAAAGAAAGAGCCCAAAAACTGCACTTGTAAGTCTGGTCACGTCCTCCGAACGCACTTGAACGCTGGTATCTACAGACTCTCTGAAATGGCCTGTCTGTCCAGAGTATTAACAGAAATATAATTAAAAATGGCAGAATCAAGTAGAAGTTACAGTTACCTTCTTGCGGTTTGCTAGTGCAGGCAAAGTTCCTGTCAAGCAAAATACTGTAAGTAAATATCAAAATGCTTGCAGCGTAGGTGCTGAGCTTCCCAGATAAGAGTTTAATAAAAAAAGCTTCCATATCTGATGTTCAGTTGGCATCAGCTCACAGCCTGCAGCTTATACCCTCTGAACACGTACCAACAAGGAAGAACGTATTTCCTGTTTTATTAAGAACCTGTTGGGTGAGTTGTCTGCCCAGTTGACTGCCCAGCCACCTCAGATCTGAGAGAAGAATAATAGAAACACCGCTTTTATATACAAACCCTGTTTCCAGAGAAGTTGGGGTATTTTCTAAAATGCATTAAAAACAAAGATCTGGGATTTGTTCATTCACGTGAAATACAAAAGAAAAGATGTTCAATAGTGTCAGTGATAGTTTTTTTTTATAATAAAAAGAGGCATGTTTACCATTGTCTTCCATCACCTTTCCTTTTCATAACACTTTCTGATCATCTGGGAAGTGAAGATACTGAGTGAATTTTTGTCTGTTCTTGCTTGATACAAAACTTCAGCTGCTCAACAGTCTGTCAAAATACAATTACGCTGGAACTAAAATAGTTTTTTTTCTACTTACAGTTACATAAAGGTTCCTGTGAATTAACAAATTCCAGATTTTTGTTTAATTGCATTTTATAAAATATCCCATCTTTTCTGGAAATGTATATTGTGATGACCTGTGTGGGTGTGGCCTATCTCTCTCTCTCTCTCTCTCTGTCTTGCAGCTGAGGCTGAGTGCAGTACCTCTGGGTCCACTGCCCTGCAGAGTTGGAGCTCCTTGTTCCCGTTCTTCAGGGAGCTGCTGCCGGGCTGAGGTGGCAGACCTCTCTGCTAACTGATTTCCCTCTGTTTCTCTCCACAGGCTCCTCCTTTTGGGTTGGCTTTTGGAAATGTTGTTTTAGTTGTATTTACATTGTATCCTGCGCATAACTCCCTCACACCCACCCACCCATGCATGCATCATCCTGCTCTGACACTACTGAAAGTAATTTGGCCCAAGTCTTACCCATGCCTCTCAAAGATGATTTTTCCTGAATAAATGAGTGAAGATCATTTTCACCAGAGACTTTTTTTTATGAATTCACCATCTGGCATAGCTGGCAATGCAAACATTATGAATTAGAGAAAATAAATAATTTCTATCAAAAAACAACATATTCTGTACCACGAGAGGATTGTTTTAATATATCAGAAGCATTTCAGCGATCACCTGCTTACATTTGTTCTGCAGAGACTAAATATGCTTTCAATGCACCATTAATGGAAAGTGAAAGTGAAAGTGAAAGTGAAAGTGACATGCAAGGGTTTGTCTTTGGTGGAAATCATTAGATGTGATCCCCACATATAGGGCTTAACTGACAAAGTGTGTGTGTGTGTGTGTGTGTGGGGGGGGGGGGGCTGTGCACAAAATAGTAAAGTACTACTTTGCGCTGTCGAACAGTATTTATCAATTAACAAAATGCAAAACAGAAGAAACATCTGAATGACCACCTGTTGCCTTAAGCAGCATTAATTCTTCTAGATGCACTCGCACAAGTTTTGAGGGAACTCAGCAGGTAGGCTGACGCAAACATCTTGGAGAGCTCACCTCAGACCTTCCTTTCTGACCAAATCTCCAACTCCATTTGCAAAAATGCGAACCCAAACTTACAAGAACCTCCACCGTGCTTTACTTCTGCCTGCAGACACTCATTCTTTTGAACTCTCCAGCCCTTCGGCAAACAAACTGACTTCTGCTACAGCCAAACATTTCACCTGTTGACTCATCAGTCTAGAGCACATGCTGCCATTTTTCTGCACCCCAGTTCCTGTTCTGTTCTCCATGTCGGAGGCGTTTAGGCCACAAGTCTTCCATGTCAGCCACTTCTGGAAAGACTTCTCTGACAGTAGATGTCCCACAGGGGTCCCACGGTTTTCTGCCAGTTCCGAGCAGGTGGCAATGCTGGACATCTTCTGATTGGGAAGGGAGGTAAGCAAGAAGTGTCTTTCATCTGCTGCAGTAAATTTCCTTGGTTGACCACTGCGTCTACAGTCCTCAAGGTTTCCCGTTCATTTGTACTTCTTCAGAAGAACTTGGACAGCACATCTGGAAAGTCGTTTGCCTTGAAATGTCTGCCTGTGAGAGACCTTGCTGACGCAGTGTAACTACCTTGTGTCATGTTGCTGTGCTCGGCCTTGCCATGGTGAATGACTTTTGACAGTAAACTGTAAACACATCCTTAAACTGTCACATACGACAAGATGAGCTGAAGGTTCGTGATTATCCAGAAGTGGACAGGTTGCACTCGCGCTTAAATTCAGGTTCCACCGAGATTTGAACTCGGATCACTGGATTCAGAGTCCAGAGTGCTAACCATTACACCATGGAACCACTACACAGAGACGGGAGGCAGTTTCTTATGCGAAATCACCATGTATATATTATCTATGCAGAGAACAGACGTGGGAGAGCTGTCGGGTTTGGCTGTTCCTCACCCAGTTGAATTCCTCCCCAAGCTGTTTCTGTTTCAGGTAATGATTGTGTTTGAAACCTACATGTTGAATTGGTGATCATTAGGTTTTTATTGAGATTTTTCTTCCGTTCACTAACGTTGCGTTTTGTGAACTGATAAATATGTATGTATATCTGTCATGTCTATTTGAAGGTCATTTAAATTTTGCAGCATTTTTCCACACCTGCTTCAAACCTTTTGAAGTTTCTTCTAGCATGCAAACGTAACATCAAATGTGGCTACAGCTGATGTATTGAGGACATAAAAACATTACTGGAAACTGCACAAAAGATGATGCATGTTTTTTTAGTTTAATGTTGATATTATCTTTATCACATTTGCATTGTAATAACATGAAACTATGTATAGCTCTGCCGCTTGCTCTCGTCTTTACTTTACATTATTTGATGACATCTTTGTTTTTTCTAATAAAAGCTGCAGAAAGTGAATCCTGGGTACTTATAAATCACTGGAACTTTCATTTATAAAAGACACAAAAGGCTCTTAATCACTTTTATTAATTCTTCAGTACAGCAGAATTCTACAGTACAGTACATTCTTCTGAACAGCACTACCCATGTAGCGACACTAATAGAGGCATGTCCTGCAAATTATAATTTCTATCCGTCAGCGGCCCGGTCGGAGAGCAGGAGATCTGGCTGTGCGGTGCATGATGGGTACAGAGTGGCGGGTTAGAGTGTTTTGTTTACATTTAACCCTTTGTTCAAACTTTATGTATGTACTATTTAAGACTGTGACAACTCCGCCCACTCTGCCTTCCTTGCTCTATAACTGTGTTGTAGATGCTGGGAGTTGGCTGACAGGAGTGTCACCTGCTCGTACCTGCACATCTGCAGCAACACCAGCCTTTTCCCTTTGTTTTCCAACATGCATTACACTTAATTTTTTCATTCACACACTTCTTAGATGACTGATGTTTCTCCTAATGCAAAGATGTCACACTTTTTGGTAATATTATCACGAGGGAACGGCACACAAGAATCGCTAACCCCACCTTTATAAAAGAAATAAAGAAATATAGCTGAAGATACAAAAAGCCTTCTGTATTGTTGCTGGGATATGAAATTTTTTGTCACATCCCCAGCCCTGCTACTTTCTATGAATTTTGAAAAGCAAAACAACAGTAAACATGGGAGAGGTACAGACATCAATGAAAATGAATAACAGCACTAATGGATAGCAATAATTGTAATAATTACAGGATTATTAATAATAGTAGTAATTATCTTACAGTGGGGTTAATATCGGAGTGAATGGACGGCTGGAGCAGTTGATGAGCATCTGAGCGTCTAATATTGTCACAGATGGGTTTTTAAAAAATTGCCAAAACCTTTGTACTAAAGTCAGAGTACATGAGTTTCAGCAGTAAAATGTTAAAATATTAATACCTTTCAAAGAGTTTTATTGGTACAATGTTGCCAAAGCATCAAAATATAATTTGTCCAGTGAGGGTGGAGTAATATTGTGTTTTGGCCTTGGAGAGAGCGTCTTTATAAGACCTCACATGGTCTTTGAAGGCCTCTAGGTGGACAGTGAGGCCAGATTTATGGATTTGTACTTGTTCATGGCAAATACAAGAGCCATACCAGTTTCCTGCATTGCATGGCACGCAATAAAATGTGGAACGAGATCATAGGTAGTTCTCAAATTGATCTGAAAGATCCACATTCCCATTAAAGAGCTGAAATCAACGTAAGCGTCGCAGGGAGGGGGGACAGTCATTAATTAGAGTTATTGGTTGGATTTGAAGCAATGAGTTTTACATCCAATCAAAGTTAAGATGTTAACAAATAAATCAAATAAAAAGCAATTTATTGATATTCCCAAAGTTATGGTCTTGACTGGTCTTGAAATAAAATCACGAGTCCTCAATGTCCGAGACCGAGACAAGAAAGGCGAGACGAGACCAAGACCATCAAAAAGTGACCGGTCTCGAGTACTACAACACTACTCCAGATCCAGACTCGCCGTCTCCCCTCTTCCTTAGGAAACTGAAACACTTTTATTTTCAAAAGTGCGTTTGTTCCTGAGGTCAGGCTGCACCCCACAGCCCAGCCTCAGTCTGCTCGTCGACTTAACTTCTACTGCGTTTGTAGTCAGCGTAATATTAGCCAGTAAACACAAACCCACTAAAAAACAAACAGAAAGGAAGTTGACTTCGGGCCAGGTGCATCACGTATGAAAGCGTCAGTAAGCTGCTCCGCTCTGCCCTCACGAGCGTTCCCTGCACTTGCTGCTACACAGATTCCTGCCTCTAAGTCCTGAAATAATGTATGTGAATATAGTTTGATTAAAACATACTGTGAAACTAATGAAGTGCACTAAATATAGTTTCCTACGGGGTAAGTGATGTTAATGAATAGGGGCCCAACACGTGAAATAAATCTATTATTTTGCAGTTGAATCATTGATGGAAAGTAAACAATTTTAGGATTATACGCAAACAACTCCAGTCAAACTCGTTATTCCAGTGTTTGCCAGACACACTGGACAGCACTTTCAACCAATTCGTGATATTAATTGGCTAACTAGCTACTGATAAAATCTGCTATGTTGGAGTTATTGTAATCACTAGTTTCTGACTTTTAATTTGTGTTCACGTCAACCTCAAATTTAGAATTACGACTGAAAAAACTCCAGTATATCTCCATGGTACTTTGGAATGATAACGTGCCTGAAAACCAAACAAATACACACCTGACGTCAGCCAAATACTGTTGTTCAGATTAATTAAACCAACGTTTAATGGAAAAGGTGTCATAAGATCAATGCACAGTCTTCCTGTGACCCACTGTGTTATCACAGGAGTGATAAGGGAAATACCTGCAAGTTGTTAACGTGGGACTCTTTGCCATCTCTATCCATCCCCTTCTCATTTATTAAGAACACCCAAATTCAAACTTTTTGGCCCACTTTGAAAGGCTAATGTTTGTTTGGTATAACATCATGATATACAAGAATCACTGACTCTGGTCAATCCACATAATAAAAACACAATTTTTCACAGAGAAGTTGAGTTGATTCCTTTAATTGTCTTTGTAGCAAAGAGACGAAGTAAATGCAGATTAGCATGTTGCTTTTTGACTAAACTTTCTCTTCAAAGGCATTAATGTACACATTGCGTTGCACTTTAATTCCCACACAGCCAATGAAAGAGCTCAGCTTATGTGCACTCATTATTCAGTATGATATATCATATCCTTCCACTCTTGTATGAAGGTTTGGTTTGTTGCATGTAAATGTGTAAATATAGTTTTATCAGACTGGTTCACAAACTGTAAACTTGAAGCCAAAGCCACGTCACATATAGAAAATTAAATGCCATTAACACACTTCACTCAGTAATATTGATGATGAGGGACAAAACTCTTCTATGACAGTCTACAGGATGTATTCAGGGTTCTGGTTAAGCACTCAGTACAGTGATTATCAGAGCTGCCAACGTTAGGCCTTCTGTGTCATATCCCACCGCAGGGTTATTTTGAAAAGTTCAACATGTATGTGTCTTTGGGGAAGTTCTTCTTTAAATGTGGCACCTTCTCACCTCAAGGTAAATAAATTCATTTTAAATCAGTAACAAAGTCCTGGACTGAATCTTCAAAGCTTTCTGCATATCTATCCCACATATCTGTGTAACTGACATCTCCAGAAAGATTTTTATGAGAATAACGTCATCGTTTAATCACAACTCCCAATATTTTCTAAATCTCCCCGCCCTATAATCTGATGTTCATTACTTGCTCTGCTCATATGATAGAATCCCAGACAGACGGACACGGAACCCGTTTGGGAAAACGAAACTAAGTGAAAACACTTCACCACAAATCCTCACGTGAACTTCAGCAGCTTTGTGCTGCTCACATTACCAACAAAGCAAGGCTGTGCTTCAGACTATTCATTTTTATATTGCAAAACTCTACCAGCTACGTTACCCCATCACAAACTGTCTGCCACTTCCTGCGCAAGAGCGGGTTCGCATGATTCCTGTCACAGCGTCCGCCGGTGTCGCATCAGCTGGGTGGAGTGTAATTGCGGCAGTCGACGCTATCAGTTATAAGCTACATTAGTTTTTCCCATGCATGAGAAAATTGATTCATGGCATGAGGACGTGTGAAAAGTGTCAATTGCGTGAGTCTCACGAGTTGGCAGCTCTGGTGATAATAGTGTACTGTGTGTATTAGCAGATAGAGAAAACGTTCACCAAGGACTACAGATAAACAGAAGTACAGTTATATTTTAGTGTTAGAGCTCAGGCTTGTCCTCCTTGTGGAAGACTTTCCCATCAGGCTGCTCTCTCCACTTCAGGGTGACTCCACTCACTCCATTCGCCTTCAGCCTGTCCTGGAGCTGGGAAACACAAATGGCAGCCATTTTGAAACATTTGTTCAAATCTTCATTGTTTGTTGAGAGCTAGCTTTAGTTTGGCCTGCTGTCCACAGGGAAGCAAGAAAGACAAACAGCCAAACCAAACAATGGGCCCAGAAATTCAACAGTTTGAAAGGTGTCTCAGGGTGGATTTTGGAGACTCACCTTTTTCAGCATGTCTGCTTTCACAGCAGGGTCATTCAGATCCACAGAGGAGTCCTCCAGCTTTATCCTCAGCTTTACTGCCTGCCTGCTTACTACTGTGTCGACACAGAGAAGAAGAGCATGCTGTGGAATTAGCTTTGTGATACCAGACTCATACATGTAAATGAGCACCATGTCTGAGTACAGTTTAACATCAGTTATTCTCTCTCTTCCACTGAAGCTCAGTAAACCACTCACCAGGGACGCTGTAGCAGACGAATGGTAATCTGGTTTCACAGGGAAGAAACTTCCATGTTCCTAAACTCTGTAAAGCAACACCACATGCGATATCTTTCGAGCCTAATGTGTTTGCACTCATGTTCCAGTATGAGAATGAGGAGCCTCTCCCATCAGACCAGTAAGTGAGAGGATCTCTGTACAAACCAAACCATGCCGGGTATGCATTCGGCAAGTTCTTGATCTGCTGGCTCTCAGTGTTGTTCCTCATATTGGCCAGGTCTGTGAAGTTCAACCTGCAGTACCTCTGAGCACTGGACCAAGTCATCGTTTCATTCACAGCAACAAATTGAGGATTCAGAGCTGTTCCTGCAGTTAATATTTAAAAACAGGGAAATGTTGAGTTCAGGTCATTTTGAAATAATATTTATTCCAGATCAAAATAGACGCTGTTATATACTTACCTCTGTAACAGACAAATGGAAATGTTGAAGAGCAATTTACATCCCACCATCTTCCATCGTTTCCAAAGCTCACACAGAACTGACTAGCTGACTTACAGTCTGGTTCATTGTCGTCGGTATTCCAGTTCCTATATTCAGCTCCTGTCCCTGTGTAGCCGTCTGACCACCTCCATTTGATTATAGTGTACAGGCCAATCCAGACATTAGAGCTGACACCAGAGGATGAAACTGTGTTAAGAAGTTGGTTCACTTCTTCGCTGTTTTCAATGGTGACCAGGTCTGTGTATGTCTTTCTGCAGTAGGTCTGAGCTTCAGTCCAGTTCATAGGACCAGCAACATAGTGGTAGTGATGGAGGAGGCATGAGGAGAAGATGTCCCAGCCTGGGAGGGGAACAAGAGTTTGATTTGTTAAAGGTTGTCTCCACAGTCTGAGTCTGTCTGTTAACATTTCTAAAGGTTTTAATTTGTTGGTGATCGGCAGGACCGACGAGACCGGCAGAGAGACCGCCAGCACCGCGGCCGACCTGAGCCGACCTGAGAGTGGAGGTCTGCAGTTAGACCCCTCTCGCATTTTCATGTGGAAATGTTTATTGGTGTAAAAGGAAATTCAAAATTCACAATTCAAAATAGAAATATAATGGAATATAATGCAGGAAGGCTCTCAGGCATTTTGTAATTGCTTTCAGATATGTATTCTGCTGTAGATCAATGTTTTACATTTAATAACATCCCTGCTGTTTGAACACACATGCAGGCATGATTTAGTCTTTCCTTCCCCTTTGTTTTGTTTATAAATCATCCATCCGCCCTCCACCCAAATAAGTGTTTTCTCAGATTTACTCCACCTTAATCGGTCCTTCTAGATTTCCAGGTGGTTTTGTTAGTGTGTTGTATTGATGATGGATTGTCTGTAACGGTTTACTTTATTGATTAGAGAGGCTGCTGTCAGTCATTTTAAAGGTTTCCATGCGCGCAGTAATGTCAAAGCACATATCCTGGGACATTTATACAGCAAATAAAAAAAAATAAAGTTAAAACCTGACAGAACAGACAGAGGAAACTCTGCAGAGGGAACAGATTTAAACTTTCAGCCTCTGAAATGTTTAGACACTCTGATGGAGCGCAGGATTGATAAGGAGGACGGCTGCTTTACTCCGGTTCTACAGTATGAACCTGGACTGTGCGTGAGACCTTTTGGATGTGTGGGAAAATCACAGCACGTTATTTAACATTAGATCCTGATGATCCTGTCGGCTTGTCGGCAGATTTTAATATGAAGCTTTGCTGCTGTGGCTCGTGCGTAAATGTGCTAAGCGTCTCTTCGTGGGGAGAAGCTCTATTTCACCCACCTGGAAACTCACTAAACGTATTTCTAACACTGCCTGCAAACAGCGGTGCTCTCTGTTATTGTGCACACAGCGTTTTCATGTGTTTGCCCAGGTCTGAACACTGATGGGGAAACAGTTATTCAACTTGAAATGAGGGTTGTGACAGTGTGATCAGCTGCGTCCGCATGGTCCTAAAGCCTTCACTTAAGTTGATCATGGTTTTTATTCTTTTTTTTAAATTATTAATAGGCTATAGCCTACATATAATTAGGGAGGTCCGGACGTCGCTGACCTCATAGCTGGTTATGGCCATGACTACATTACTCAGGTGCACACTACCTGAGTAAATGTGTTAGTTACTGAGAACCATTTTGAAGTGCTCAGAGTTTACCTCAGTATTTGCATATTCTGCTACTCTGTACTTTACATTTCAAGAAAATATTGCACCTTTTCCTCCAGTGTATTTATCTGACAGTACTTGTTACTTTTCAGGTTCAGATTTTATATAAAACATATAATAATAAAATATATTGTTCAGGAGGACCAGTGGTTCCACCTCTATGGCTCGTGGCCCTAGCAGAGAAGCAGTGGGGATGCTAGGATGTCTAGGAGTTGTTGGCAGTTCCAACAGAGACACATTTCCCCTTTAAACCTCTCAAATGGTTTCATTTCAGTAAGTGTTAGAGGTCAAAGAAACTTAAATAATCAATTATTTCCCTTCCATTAATCATCTCACAACCTCTCACATTTATCTAGTGACCCTGTGGAGGACCTTGAACCCTAGGTTGGGAAACACTGGGCCAAATGAACCATAAATCATTTTTTTCAATAACAGTATAACAAATGTTTAATAAATATTTTATTTAATTCACTTGAATCATACACAAATTAGGACTTTATTTTTATTTAAGATGTTTATTTGTTGAGGAAAAAGGACTGAATAAAATCTTTTACTTAATTTAACTCGTGCATATTTGTTGACAAAGATTTTTATCATAATTGTTTTGAATGTTCTGCCTCAGATTTGTGAAGTGATCCACTGTTTGGCCTTAAAACCATAAATTAAACCATAATTAACCGTCTGGTTTCTTCAACTTTCCCCCAGTAGCAAAAATCAGCCTTTAAACTTGAAATAAATAAAGATTTGATACTTATCGTGATAATTATCGATATTGAAAGATATGAAACTTTTTATTGTGATAACATTTTCGTCCAGCCCTACAAAACAAGTATATATTTAGCTCATGTTACTTTTGTACTTTTACTTCAGTATGATTTTGAAGGAAGGACTTTCCTTGAAATGTAACGTTTCTTTTACTGAAGTAAAGGATCTGAACTTTTAGCATAATCTGGCACTAACAAGTCTCCATCAATCTGAAAAAATCTATACGTTTTTTTTATTCAGTCTACTGACTTGTGAGGACACCTGTGACTTATTTTTTATTTCTCTATTAACTTATTATACAATAACTTGCAAACAGTCATCAAAAATATCAAAGAATCCACTGACCTGAGAGACACAAGATTCCCAGTAAGATCCTCTCCATCATCGTGCTGCTCTGAGGTCTGCGTGTGTGTCGATTTCAATCACTAAGAGGATTTTTGCATTTTTTATGCAAAAAGCAGTGCGAAGGAAGACTTATGAAAATGTTTGTTTCTATAATGGGTTTTTTTTCAGTCTTGTTTTCACCTTTGTTTGTCCTGGGCAAGTTTATTAGATGGGGTCAGTTTATCTCAATTAAAAAACAAATATGTTCTCAGTTATCTCATGTGGTATCAAGCCACGAGGATGGATTTGTTTTAATGGACCAGGATAGAAAGAGGTTTCTGCCTCTATCCCAATACACTGAAGGTGAATAGAATAATTATTTTGATGCATTCAGAAAATTCAACAGCTTCCAGAGACAGGGTCCCCGTTACTTTGGGGTCCACATTATCCAGAGAATTCACTGTCAACAGTTTGCATTGGGACTATGTCTTTAGTAGAAAGTAGTTCCAATGAAACCTGTTTAAAGAGAAGCTGGATGTTTGAAATGTTAATCTATTAATAAAAGTCTAAAAATAAATAAATAATAAACAAAATCATTCACACATAAGGTGTAATGATGATCCAATATAGTTCATCTTTAAGCACAGAATGTGAGGAAGGAACCTGCAGCCATGCAAATATATTGTATTTGTTATGTAAAGGCAGAGGGAAGAAAAGGTGATGTCCCTCTGTGTTTGACTAACAAATATAAGAGCATCCGGAGGTTTCATACAGCGTTAGAAACCAGAAATTCATCTTAAATTTAGGGCTTGACATTAACACATTATCTCTGATAAGGTTACGTGTAAAGCTCATGTTTTAGAAAACATGTAGTCTATTGAGATAAACACACAAGAGAAGCTTCTTATTGTATATAAAGTGCTGCGTCAGAAACCCTGTTTATTTTATACCGCAGTAAATAGGCTACTGTAATACAGAGTAGAAAAAATAGCTACATTAGAAACAAAGAGCAAAGAATAAATTACTTTGTCTAAGAAAAAATGCACAATTAAGGCAACAGGATTAAAATGTATGTAGGCCTATATTTTGTATAGAATCAACTCTGGAAAGGTAGTTGTGATATGAGGAGATGAGGGGACAAAGGGCAGCCCTGCTAGTAGTAACACCAAGTCCCTTATTCATAAAGCTATCTAATAATGATAAGAAGAATTTGAATTTGTATAGAGCTTTTCTCAAACTCAAAGTCGCTTTACAGAACAGATAAAGGAGCATGACAACAAACGGCTACGGATAGGCAGAGGTGAAGAGATTGGTCTTAGGGCGGGACTGGAAAATGGTGAGGGACTCGGATGCGGATCTCATGGGGGAGGGGGTTCCAGAGCCTGGGAGCTGTCCTGGAAAAGGTTCTGTCCCCAAAACTGCGGAGCTTGGACTTGGAGATGCAGAGGAGACCGGCTGAGGTGGATCTGAGGGACCGTGAGGGTTGGTAGGGGGAGAGGAGGACAGCGAGGTATGAATGGGCCAGTTGGTGAATGGCTTTGTAGGTGAGGACCAGGATTTTGTATGTGGTCCGATGAGAAATGGGAAGCCAGTGTAGTTGTTTTAAGATTGGAGTGATGTGGTGCCAGGATTTGGAGCGGGTGATGAGTCGTGCGGCTGAGTTCTGGACCAGTTGGAGTCTTTTTATGTAGGTTGAGCTGATACCAAGGAGTAGTGAGTTGCAGTAGTCTAGCCGTGAGGAGATGAAGGCGTGAATGAGTGTTTGAGCAGCAGAGGGTGTGAGTGAGGGTCTGATTTTGGCAATGTTGCGAAGGTGAAAGAAGGATTTTTTAATGACATGACGGATGTGGGGCTCAAGGGAGAGGGTTGAATCAAAGATCACACCGAGGTTGAGGGCCTGGGGAGATGGGGAGACAATGTTGCCGTCGATGGTGAGAGTGGGGTTATTGGCTTTGCTGAGAGTGGATTTGGAGCCTTTGAGGAGGAATTCTGTTTTATTGCTGTTTAGTTTGAGGAAGTTGTGTTGCGTCCAGGTTTTAATAGCTGACAGACAGGAGTTGGTACTGAGGTAGATCTGGGTGTCATCGGCATAACAGTGGATGTTCAGGTTGAAGTGGCGGAGTATCTGACCAAGGGGGAGGATGTAGATGATGAAGAGAAGGGGGCCGAGTACGGAGCCTTGGGGAACACCTTGGGTGACTGTGACTGTAACAGAGGTACGGTTATGAAGAGAGATGAAGTGGGATCTGTTGGAAAGGTAGGAACGGAGCCAGGTGAGTGCAGTACCTTCGATACCAAGGTCTTTGAGTCTAGTGAGCAGGATGTTATGGATCACGGTATCGAAGGCTGCACTCATGTCAAGAAGAAAAAGGATGTTAAGGGAACTGGTGTCAGCGGAACTGAGGAGGTCGTTGAAGACTTTGAGGAGAGCAGTTTCTGTGCTGTGGAGGGGGCGAAAACCAGATTGGAAAGGTTCAAATTGGTTATTGGCATGGAGATGAGTTTGTAATTGTAAGTGAGGCGACTATACGTTCAAGGGTTTTAGACAGAAAGGGGAGGTTGGATATTGGGCGGTAGTTATTAAGGAAAGATGGATCCAGACCAGGTTTTTTAAGGACTGGGTGACAGCGGTGGTTTTGAAAGCAGAGGGGACAGTTCCAAGGGACAGTGAGGAGTTGAAGAGGTTAGGGGGGTAGGGGGAAAGGACAGGGAGGCATGACTTCATGAGAGGAGTAGGGAGGGAGTCAAGTGAGCAGGTAGTGGGTATGGAAGAGCTGATGAGTTTAGATCTTTCAGGAGTGGTGACCAGGTCAAACTGGGAGAGGAGGCAGTGTGGAGGAGGAGGAGGGAGGTCAGGCGGGATAGGGGGAAGAAGGTCCGTGGTAGGTGCTGGAGTAGATACTGGGAGGTCAGATGCAGGGGATAGAGATTGATAAATAGTGTTGATTTTATCAGCGAAAAAGTGAAGGAATGAGTTGCAGAGATCCGGAGAAGAGGTAGGAAGGGTGTTGGTCCGAAGCTTGATGAGGTTGTTCATTGTGGAGAAGAGGGTTCTGGGGTTATGACAGGGGTTGGTGAAGATGTAGGAGAGGTAGGCAGATTTGGCAGCAATGAGGGCATCTTTGTAGGCAATGAGGTAGAGTTTATAGGCTTCATGGTGGACTGTGACAGATGATTTTTTTGTCAGACATTCATGTTGACGGCCAGTTTGTTTCATTTTCCGGAGTGCAGGTGCGTACCAGGGTGACGAGGTATTGAAAGTGACGGTTTTTGTTTTGAGGGGGGCCAGAGTGTTAAGGGATGTACACAAAGCGGAGTTGAGGTGGTTTGTGAGATCATCAGGTGAGGTAAGGGTTGAGTCCAGGTGGAGATTGGTGGAGAGCAGGTGAGATGGTGAGGATCAATGGATTTAAGGTGGCGCAAGGTGATTTCTCTGAGGAGGCAGGGGCGTGCGGTTGGAGAAGGAATGGTGAACTGTATCAGTATGTGATCAGAGAGGGGAAAGAGGCATGGATGGAGGTCGAGCACTGGTAGGTTAGTGGAGAAGACCAGGTCAAGGATGTGTCCTTTGTCATGGGTGGGGAATGTGAAATGTTGGGTGAGAGTGAAGTTGTCCAGTAAAATTGTATCTGTCATTTTACAGCATTTAACGTCTCTTTCCTCCTCTTCTCTGTCTCAGCTCTGCCTGTGCAGTTTTTCTCCACACTGTTCGGCCACGCACACTGACGCACTGACTGAACGCTGTGATGATGTGTGTGTGTGCACACGACCAGTCGAGTGTGATGACAGAGATCAAATCATCAGGTTAAAACAAGAAGGGAGGCTGCCGGTCTACAGGTCTAAGGCACTGTGGCTGCCCTGTGAAAGATTCAACCTTTATATTCTCGTTTGACGCCAGACCGAGGGCTGACTGGCAGTGTTTACAGTGCTGTCGGTCAAGATAGGTTTCACGAATGGACCCATGAGCAAACACTATGTTCGGGTAGTAGCCTACAGGTAACCATAAAGGTTATAGTAAATTTATGTTCAACCACCAACAGGTGTCTGATCTACAGATGACTGATTCCAGTTGGGCCTTTCTCTCATCAGTGCATAAGATGTTCAGCAGCAAGTTAGTAAGGATCTCACAATATACATTTCCACCAACAGTCAGAAGCTTAATCTCTCTGTGGTTCGTCCTCATGGACAAACAGAGAAAAGGTTTCTGTGTTTTTGTGTTGGAGGAGTAAAACCTGATGCAGCAGAGACCTCTAGTGATCACGGTGATCCAGTACATCTCAGCTGGGTGTGGTCACTGCTACAACAGATCTGACTTCACCCAGCTGTGATGTCGGCTGTGTTCAGAGGTTCAACAGAGACCAGAGCAGCTGCTGTCTGTTACTCTTTGAATTGTCAGAATCAGAAAACTTTATTGGTCCCTGAAGGGAAATTCTTTGTTACAGTTACTGACTTGCCCATCAAGGCACGAAAGGAACAGAAATATTAGAAGTTGGTAAGTAAAGAACATAAGAAAGTATAAAAAGATAGGTATATAATAAATGTGGATATATAGAGTACTAACAGAAGTGCAATGATAAATAGCAGGAATGAATAAATAGTGTAATAAATATTCCTGAATGCTGGTGGGACTAACATATACTGTACATACTCATACCTTTTGGAAAACTTGTTGCGTGTTGCGTTTGTGTCCGTTCTGTCTTGTTCACAACACTGCTGTCTGTGAAAGTATCAGGCATGACTGTGTTATTCTAACAATAATATTAATTTTTTATTATTATTATATGTATGCCATTTTGCTACAATTACGCTGCGGCTGTGTTTGCGACCTGACCTTTCTTTTTTTCGTGATTTTGAGGAATTTAGAAAGTTGTATGACACTGCGAAGAGCCCGCAGCTGCAGTACTGCATGGATCATGGGAAATATTCTTCCAGCCAGAGGGAACGCTCACGAAACGCTCACAGCGTGTTGGTCGTACTAGCGACACAGTCCGTACCGGAGAGGAAGTGGGGCGGCCCAGGGACAGGAGATTGCAGAGCGACCGGCCCGTTGCGGACAGTCGGTGATCGTTCCCTCTGGCTGGATGACGTGTGACGCTCCTGATTGCACACACGGATCCATGATGATAGAGAAATATAGAGATTGATGTCAACAAGGCATGCTGTCAATATTTTAGAGACCCCCCCAAAATTTCAATAATCATGCTTTCAGGGACACTGATGTCTTCTTAGGAGAAGCTAAGCTGCCCCCGTAGTTTGCACCCTGCTCTAAATTGAAATGGAGCATAATCTTCACAACAGCAGCTGTGCTGTGCTAGCATGACCAAAACTGTAGCATTTGCACCTTCCACGGCAGCTGACCACACTCAGGCAGCAGTGCGCACTCAAACCCTGTTCTCCTACACCACACCATACTCATGTGTCTATCAGAGATGGGGACTCGAGTTTGAGACTCGTACACTTAAGTCACACACAAACACAGTGACTTGGGACTCGTCCTCAAAAGACTTGAGAGTTGACTCGGACTTGAGGTGCGGGACATGTGCAGAATTTTTTAGTATGTGTCTGATGAGTATCGGCTGTCCCGCACAGTCCACTGACTGTGAAGTTCGACCTGCAGAATCTCTAATTATAGGCTATTCTCATCTGTGACACCATGATGGTGGAACGAGCTACCACACGCCATGAGAGCAGGGGCGTCCCTCTCTTACTTCAAGAAGCTCTTGAAAACTCATCTGTTCCGAGAACACCTCATCTTATAACACCTCTAACTCCTAACCTCAAACATGCACTTCCTGTGCTCTTCTTCTTCTATCCCCTACAATGATCTTGTATTGATTGTACTTTTTGTTAACTCTTACTTCCTTCCCTTGGTATCTTCCCCATTGATGTGATATGTACTCTTACTAGTACTTATTGCTGCTCTTACTAGTATGTATTGTCACTTGTAGATCTGTAGTTGATGCTCTGTTGATGCTTGTATGTTGTTCCTCAAATGTAAGTCGCTTTGGATAAAACGTCTGCCAAATGAGTAAATGTAGTAAATGTAAATATACTTACCTCTGTAACAGAAAATGGAAATGTTGAAGAGCAATTTAGATTCCATTATCTTCCATAGCTTCCAAAGCACACACAGAACTGACTAGCTGACTTAAAGTCTGGTTCTTTTTCATTGGTATTCCAGTTTTTTTAACAAAATCTTTTAAAAAGTGATGGGGACAAAATCAGCCATGTCAAAAAAGTGGTAGATACATGTCCCCAACATCCCGAGTGTAAATGACACCCATATTCATGAGTGCTGGTGGGACTAGGATACTGTACATACTAAGGATGTCACGCCTTTGTGGTGAAGGCAGGGTTGAGCAGGTTGGAGGACCCAAATGCAGGACTTGGAGCCGGCAGGTACAGTTTAGTGATTTATTTAAACAACTAAAGGCGTGCACACTTACAGGTTGAGTGGCTGATACAGAGTCCAAAACAGAGGTTATCCAAACCAAAATCCAAATGGTACAGGGAAACAGGGAGACACGACGAAAGGGCAGACACAGAGCAACTCACGGAGACAGCAGACATGAGGCTAACGAGGCACAGGTAGGCAGAGAGACAGCGGAGGAAAACAGAGACAGACGTGACAAAGGTTACTAAACACTAGACGACAGACAAGACAGAACCCCAAAACCCAACAGACCAAAACAACAGATAATAAAACTGACTAAAAGTACAAAAAATGACATGGCAGACAGGATCGGGACACAGGAGCCTGATTCTGTTACAGCTCTTCACAATTCAAAGATTTATATTTAGGTATTCTGCAACATGATTGTTTGTCACTGTGTGTATTTAGATGTAGATGCAGATAAAACGTGTTTTATTCTTAAAATACAGGCCTCAGGTATTTAAGTGTGCCTACTTAGTACAAAGTTGACGTACTTGTACTTTAATTCACATATTTATCAGACAGCTTTAGTTTAAAATGAAGACTTTTACACACAAAACATGTCAAGAGTTTATTCCCAACAGTTTATACAAGTACAGCTGAAACGTTTAACTGATTAATTGATTAACATTGTGAAGGAGTCACTTTGGGCTCTGTGAGAATATTTACAAATCAATCACTTAATGGAGAAAATTAATCCTCAATTATTAGCTGCAGTCTGACACAACATGGTTCAAAATGAGCTCCAGCTCATAGTTATTATTTAGTTTTTAGAGTTTTAATGTTGATGATATCCTTTGAATGACATTTGCATTATAATGACATGAAACTAAAACCTTTAATCATAACACCTGATGAAGTTGTGCAGAGTTCTGGGAACTGAAAGCTTGTCTAATACAGAAAATATAAATCAGAATAGAAACATTTCTTTTAAACAGACAGTGCAAATAACAAAAGCAAATAAATAAAAATTTGCTAACACCATGTTGTGTAAATTGTAAATATAAATTAAACCATCGTAGACCATCTTCACTGCTCGTCTGATGAACCTGGAGTCTAGACCAACAGGGGATCCTCCTGTTTGGAGAAAACACAATTGAAAGTGTGTTAATATTGTATTCATATAACAAGTGTTCTCATAGTAGGCTCTGTCACTTTGACGGTACCCTCTGACCCTGAGGTGAGACATGGGTGTGACAGACTATGATGTTTATTTTAGGAGAGGCCTCTGATTGGTCCATGTAGATGGAAATCACATTTCTTCATTGTAACTGGCTAAGAGGCTAACGGGCAGAGCAGATCAGAGCATCGGTTGGCCGAATGTGAGTGTTTTCTGTGGAGGCAGCGACCAGCTGCAGAAGAAAGAAAAGTGTAATTTAATTGATGAACGGAGACAGTTAGTAGCCTGGCTAGTTTATAGTAAGTTTGTCACACTGCTACACAGTTTTGTGTATTGTACTGTAAGTCAGAGCTAATAGTCTGCAGATAGCAACAGGTTAGCACCATCGCTAACAGCAAGCTAACATCACATGAATACTGAAGCCCCTGATGAGCTCCACTGAGCAGCACAACAAACACTGCTCTTCAGAACTCATCTTCAGAGTCATCCGGAAGTTTTCCCAGAGGAAAACCCGCCGTGCTGCCTTTTGTCCTCACGCGAGGGCTCAGCTGTGGTGAGTGAAAGCATCTTTTAACATCCTGACTCTGCTGCTGGTCCCTGCATGGGCAAATTGTTGTGCTGGATGGGTTGAGACCGGGCTACGGATTATGGTTGTTGTCATATTGTTGTTGTCATATAGCCACTTTCATACTGCGTTATTATTCGGGATTATTACGCTAGTTTGCTGTTAAGTGTTTTGTGGAGCCATGCTGTTTGTTGACATGTTAAAACACAGAAGCAAGAGAGAGTGTTGTAGTTTTACTGGTATCTAGGTTTTGAAATAGTTGGTGCCCCCCCCACTATTTTTACATAGAAATATGACACTGGTCAAATTAGTGGTTATCCTAGTTTTTTGTAACAAGAATAACACCAAAATTGTGAAATAGTATGTTAATAAATAATTACACAACTCACATATTGTATATTTCAATTTGAATTGTTCGAAAAATTAAAAGAAAAATATTTATGCTCCATGATGTCAGATGTAATCTTGAGTTGGCTTGTTCCCAGTAAATGTTTTGTTCCTCCCAGTCAATGCACTCCTACAAATAAAAGCTGTATTTGTCGTTTTAAGGAAAAGATCGAATTTTATGGAATTTCAACTGAAATGGTTTTAGTCTACGGACATTAGACAATTTTAACTGTAAAATAAGAAACCAAAGTAATTCAGTCTGTGATTCTTCAGCTCATATTTATACGTAGTATTCAACTAGTATATATACTGCATAATAGAATTCCTGAATTTCAGTTAGGGCTTTTGGTTTAGTGTGCCACCCCACGATTTTTAGTGGTAGTTTGAGGTTGGCTTTTCTAATGCAGGACACAGTATCAGAGTAACAGGGTATTTTTACTGGGTGGTCTTAGTACTTTTTTTGAAGTAAAGGATCTGAGTATTTCCTCTACCAGTGTCTTAATAACTATAAAGCTTACAAACTTTTCTAACACATTAGATTAGCACAGCCACATCCTAACTGTGCTGTGTTGCTTCCCGGATCACAGATTACCTCACAGGGTCACTGCTCTTCCTCAGGCTGTGTCTCCTGCTGCTGCTACTCTCGCTGTTGCTTTGGCTGTTGCTCCTTTTGTTTCCCTGGCTCTTGTCCTGGCTGTTGCTCCTGCTGTTGCTGCAGGCAGAGTATTTCAAACAAGCACTTCTTAACCTTTCCTAAAGGTGCCATTTATTCTCTTTACCTCTCCTGAACTCTGGGGGTGATAAGGAAGATCCAACTTCTAATCCACCCTCAACGCTTTGATAAAGACAATAATGCGTTCAGTAAATTAGAGTATTTAGTGCACGTGAAATAAAAAAATACTGCTTTTCTATAAAGACAAAAAAGACAAGTACATCTGACTGACAAACACCTAAGATCAACAAACTGAAGTACTGAATCTGTGGGAAACTGCTGGTACAAAAACACAAACTGAACTCCACCTGCTTACAACTTTGTCAGACAAACTGAATAAAAATCTCAGTTGTTATTTTTGATTATTTACCTGGCTCTCCGTTGCTCCTCCCCCTTGCTCCCCAGCAGATGTTTTCATCAGTTCTTCAGCAACATCATCCCATTGTCCACGGTGTATTTTGTCTTTGACTTTAATCATATCTTCTTTTGCTAAATCCTTCACAATCTCTCTCAGAGCGTTTTGCTTCTCCTCCAAAAACAGTTCTTCATGCAGAACCTTTCTGTTGCAACAGCCTGAGTTTCCACAGCATGGAGTCCTTCCACACAGTGGTATAAGGGATGCCACCAAAACGATACTAAAAAGTAAAAATCCACCAATTACCTGAAAAAGAAACAAAGACGGTTAAATTATAACAGCATTTCTGTGTTCTTGCTGTCATTTCATTAAGACAGTACTAGCTGATCAAGTAGAACAAGACCACAGTGAAATAAAAGGTAACACTCTGACATGATGGAAACACTCACCCTGGACTCGTTTTTCAGTCCAGCGATGAGGACTAGGTCCACGTGAGTGAGATTCTTCTCCTTGACTTTGCAGGCTAACTGTGCCTGTTCTTCAGAGCCATTATTCTGGCAGCAAACATACCAGTCTCCATCGATGTACACAAAAGCAACCCAAAGCAGACTGACTAAAAACGCCTTAAGAATCTTACGAAAGAAAGAACCCAAAAAACTGCATGTGTGAGGCCGGCCACAGCATCCTAACGCACCTGAAATCAGGTATCTACAGACTCTCTGAAATGGCCTGTCTGTCCAGAGTATCAAGAGAAATATTGTAAAAATGGGCAGAGCTATGTATAACCTACAGTGAAAGTCTTCTGGTTGGCAGGCACACGCAAAATCCCTGTCCAGCAAAAGACTGTAGGTAAACATCAGAATGATTGCAGCGTAGGTGCTGAGCTTCCCAGAAACTAGTTTAGTCAGTACGTTGTCCATCTCTGATGTACAGCTGGCATCAACTCACAACCTGCAGCCTATACCCTCTGAATATATACCAACCTGAGACATGTATTTCCTGTTTTTTTATTTTTTTTAGAAATCCATTGCGTGTGTTGCAGATGAACAGAAAGTGAGTCATCCACATTTGAAACTGCAAGTATCTTCTTGGTTTGGTGTTTTTGTTTCTCAACCATTGACCAAAAAAGCTTTGATCAAGACATAAATCATAGTTAATATGTTTGTAGATTTATGTTCCCTTAAAGGCTGTAAAACTGAATATGTGAGACCCGGCTGAGCTTTTGATTTCTATTTTGTGATTTTTCCACCCGATTAGGGGAGAAAACAAAGCCCTCCTCCCACTGGGGATTGGGGGAGACATGTCCTTCTTATTTTCAAAATCTTTGTCCAGCTCACTTTTATGATCTCAGGTTCAAGTCTATTTGAACTTGACTTACTGTCCAGCCGCCTCAGATCTGACAGACGATCTGTGTTATTAGTAGGACTGTACTTAACAATTATTTTTCAAGTCGATTAATCTAACGACTGATTTTGTTGCCTATTACTTGACTAACATACAAATTTACCAAAAATAAATATCAAAAACATGTATTATCAATAAATCAATATTTTTTTCACTCATCCTGATGAAGCACATTAGAATGACAATAGTAGCAAATCTTAAAATGATTCCAATTTCCACGTCACTGATGTCTTGTGATAATAACAATAACACACATTAAGTAGGCTAATTTACTTAGAACTTCAAATGTTTGTGACATGGATTTATTTCAATATTGAGTAATGCAGTATGATAATCAAATGTATTTCTGCATCACCGTACTGTCAGTTTCAGCTGTTTTCTCGCTCATACATGGCCGTTAAATAAACAGAAAATATTTATAACGGCCGAACGTTAGATCACACACAATGTAACATTACGTTACCATGGGGTCAGAAATTACTTTTAACATAAAGGCGATGAAGAAATACATTTTAACGGACTATGTGTCCTCGTGCTGATAATGCGCCGCGCCCATGTGGGGACAGGATGTGCGGTGCTGCCATCAGTGCTCCGGGATACTTTCGCTTCACGTGTTCATGCTGCTTCACATGTTCATGCTGCTTCACGTGTTCATGCTGCTTCACGTGTTCGTGGACAGCAGTTCTGCTGCAGGTGAAGCTCACGGAACAGCACGTTGTTGAGTGTCTGTCTAAAATACTCCCCAACTTTAGACTGCAGGTAGCTGCAGCTTGTCCGGGGGAATCCCTGCTAACACCGGATGCAGCGACGCTTCGACGCTCATAATGCGAGTCTACGCATTTATGTAATGGTCGACGAATCGCCCCAGTCCTAGTTATTAAAAGCTCTCGTCTGAGTTGACTTCAGTTATTGTGCTGAAAGAACGGTAACTCGTCGATACAAAAACAGAAAGCAAACATATATATATATATGTAGACCTTAAGACAGGCAGAGGTGGATATCACTGCCTGTGCCAGCAGTACCTGCTGCACTGAATCTGAGTTGGCTGGGTTCACTCTGGCCAGATTGTACTGTAAACTCACAGAGTCAGGGCGTACTTACACTAGACCCGGTTGGCTTATACTGTTCCCAACCGTGATTGTCCACTCTCTCCGCTCCTGCACTCACATTGGTGCCCGAGCATGCTTACATCATCACAATATAACGACGTGGCCAGTAACGGTCTTTTTCTACGCTGGATCTGGAAAGCCAGATCGCTGAGTGAAAGCACACATTGTGGGATTATGTCACAAAACTTTGTTCAGCAGACTATAAATGAGTGAATGCAGCATGTTGACGGGGTTTCTTTAGGCCTACAACTTTGTTGCGGGATCTCTGTATGAAAGCGTCTGTGCTGGCTGTCACGTCAGGAGGCTGTCTCGTTTCTCGTTTGGGATTGGCCATGTAAGTTACTGTGGTGAACCATTGCTTTTTGATGCATAGCCAAATGTAATGTGATAAATCTTTAAGATTTTGAAGTGCATTCCCACTGTGTCGGTTGGTCCTCTCACTCTAACTCCCAACATTCAGCTACATCTGCTCCCATTATAAACTCAGAAAACAGGCTGAAAATGACATGAAACTTGAATTGACATTGTGTAAGAAGTATAAAAGATGTGAAAAAGATGAATTCACTGGAAAGAGTTTTACAGGTGGAATGGCGTTTCTAGGTGAATCTATGAATTGGTGGGAAGAGGTTGAAGATCAGTGAAAAGTCCACGCCGGCAGAGACGCACAAACGTCCCGGGAATACCTCTCCTCCAGAGCTTCACTGCGTGAACAGAGGTGAGCGTATTTTTGACCAGAATGTCCAATTATTCCACTGATGATGTGAGAAAAGTGGGAAATAAATCAGCTGGTGTTCCCCTGATGTTCATGAGCTCTTCTCTGCTGAGCGAGCTCAGGGTGTCACAGCAGAAACTGACTTTACAAACCAAAGGTTAAAAACGCGCTCAAAAATACAGAAGCAGCCATCCGAGGTACCATCTTGAATGACTTGATCCCAGGTGCTCAAGTCAAAGCCAGCTTAAGATACAGGGCTCAACTTTTTTGCTATTATTTTAAATATATCAGATCTCTCACAGTCGTTATGTAAAGATTTTGACATTCTCCAACATTTTAGGAGGCTTCCTCTTTGACACCGGAGCTATTACCATTACCCACTTTGAGATCAGAGTAACACGATGAACGCACTAAACAGGATTTTATAAGATGGTCGACATCAACATCTTATTTGCCGTCTGGGTTGATGTAATTAAGATGAATGTTCCCAGTCCTGTGGTTTCCTGCAGAAACATTCTTGCCTTAATCAACAGTCACCTCTTTCCACCTCTCTGGTTTGAGGATTTATTTGTCGATGGGACATTAAATTCATTAGAAGCATCCTTACTTCTTCAGGTGAGGCTTTGTCATGAAGCGCTCCCCTCTCCGGCTCCCTTCCTCCATTTTCTTCAGTGCTGAGTTCTTTTGTCATTAAAGCTTTCTGTTTCTGCAGGAGTTTCTTTGCTTCCTCTTTTTGCTCTTCTTTTGATTTTTAAAATGTTTTCCCATGATCAAAAAAGGCAATGTAACACTAATGTATGGATTGTGGTCTTTGGTTGGTAGATGTGAAAATGAATGGGCCGCACGTGCTTGGGTTGTGAAATGTTAAATATGATGTGGAAAAATCAATCTTTCATAATAACCCTCTGGAAGTTTTGAAATCAGTCATTTTAGGCCCAGTGCACATGTACACAGTATTTTTACCGGCGGCTTGGTTGTGAAGGGAACCAGTAAAATAGCAACATGCTGTTGGGTAACACACACAGTGTGGTCTGCTGCCTCCCATTTAAAAGAATGGCTGGCTGTTTGCTCTATATGCTGTTTAATGCTATGCCAGCAGACTTCAGGGAGGTGAGGACGGCGTTGGCTTCTCCTGTTGTTGCCCTGGCTTTTGCTCCTGTTGTTACATTGGCTGTAGCCCTGTTGTTGCCCAGGCTTTTGCTCCTGTTGTTGCCCTGGCTTTTGCTCCTGTTGTTGCCCTGGCTGTAGCCCTGTTGTTGCCCTGGCTGTAGCCCTGTTGTTGCCCTGGCTGTAGCCCTGTTGTTGCCCTGGCTGTAGCCCTGTTGTTGCCCTGGCTGTAGCCATGTTGTTGCCCTGGCTGTAGCCCTGTTGTTGCCCTGGCTTTTGCTCCTATTGTTGCCCTGGCTGTAGCCCTGTTGTTGCCCTGGCTGTAGCCCTGTTGTTGCCCTGGCTGTAGCCATGTTGTTGCCCTGGCTGTAGCCCTGTTGTTGCCCTGGCTTTTGCTCCTATTGTTGCCCTGGCTGTAGCCCTGTTGTTGCCCTGGCTGTAGCCTTGTTGTTGCCCTGGCTTTTGCTCCTGTTGTTCCCCTGGCTTTTGCTCCTGTTGTTGCCCTGGCTGTAGCCCTGTTGTTGCCCTGGCTGTAGCCCTGTTGTTGCCCTGGCTGTAGCCATGTTGTTGCCCTGGCTGTAGCCCTGTTGTTCCCCTGGCTTTTGCTCCTGTTGTTGCCCTGGCTGTAGCCCTGTTGTTGCCCTGGCTGTAGCCTTGTTGTTGCCCTGGCTTTTGCTCCTTTTGTTGCCCTGGATTTTGCTCCTGTTGTTGCCCTGGCTTTTGCTCCTGTTGTTGCCCTGGCTTTTGCTCCTGTTGTTGCCCTGGCTTTTGCTCCTGTTGTTGCCCTGGATTTTGCTCCTGTTGTTGCCCTGGCTTTTGCTCCTGTTGTTGCCCTGGCTTTTGCTCCTGTTGTTGCCCTGGCTTTTGCTCCTGTTGTTGCCCTGGATTTTGCTCCTGTTGTTGCCCTGGCTTTTGCTCCTGTTGTTGCCCTGGCTTTTGCTCCTGTTGTTGCCCTGCCTTTTGCTCCTGTTGTTGCCCTGGCTTTTGCTCCTGTTGTTGCTCTGGATTTTACTCCTGTTGTTGCCCTGGATTTTGCTCCTGTTGTTGCCCTGGCTTTTGCTCCTGTTGTTGCCCTGGCTGTAGCCCTGTTTCTACTTTGGCTGTCAAACCAGTTTCTTGCCTTTCTCTGAAACCACACCAGATGAAGGCAACTGGCCTTCAAGCTGCAGCACATCTTACTAATGCCTCCATTAAATAACAGTGAAGGTAACGCAGAAGTTGTGTAAAGCCTTACAATTCAGACACAGTAATATTCTAATATAACTAATTACTCTCAAATCACTGTAACTAGTGATCTATGTTGTATGAGCCTACATTTTGGAAGTAACTTGCTCTACACTGTCAATGAGACGAGCACTCTGCTCTTCATTAGAGGCATCAAACCGAAACTAAAAACACTTGTGATCAGGCAGAAATCAGAAACAACGTTCACTTCAGCTCACAGCCGCTCCAGTTAGAAGCATCCTGGAGCAGAGAGACAGTCAGAGCGAGAGGAGTCTGTCGCCGTCAGCTGTGTCACGTTAATTTCTCGCTACTTTGTGTAGCAAATACACTGACTTGAGACTGACTGACAACATTTATATCTAAATGTTTTGATTACAATTTTGTGAGGGACAATTGAATAACTTCCTGTAAATGCCCACTCAACCCACCCTGGGTTGATATTTGTAATTGTTGAAAGTAATTGTTATTTCCTTTTATTTTGTTGTTTGGGTCTTGTTTGTATTGAGTTTGGTTTTATTGGAATTATGTTGTAAACACGGGCACATCACTCCTCGCAGATACCAGTCATTTCCACCAGTGGGCAGTGTAGTTTCTGCCCCTGGGCTAAACTGACCCCTGTAAGGCTGTAAATAAACTCCGTACTTACAACAATCAGTGTATTATTGTTATTGTGTAACAGTAATTTAATTTGTGTATTTAAATAGGCTTATTGTAATTGATGTGTGTTTGATTTTAGCTAAAGTAAAATGTTTCTAAAAGTACTCATGTTTGTATGTTTTGTATACCTTAATAGTTTTCACGGTGCTACGGTATTTTGGACACGGATTACAAGAAAGAAATTAAGAAACCGTTAAGGCATCAGTCGAGACTCCATCGTGCTTTAATCCTGGAGGGCGGTTACAGTTACTGAGAGGCCCTGAAGCTGCGAGCAATGCTCCCTCTCTCCTCTCGTGCTCTGTCTAATTGCAGGCAGGCAGAGTCGCAGTCTGGGGGGGGGGTCACTTTACTCGAACTTCAAACAATGAGCCTATGTAGCAACATTATTGCGAGTAGCCTCAGTTCTTCGGAGACGGGCTGCGTCATTGAGATTGTTGCATATGGAAAACATGTTTTATGCTGTTGTCGAGTGACATTCGGGGCTACAGTCAAAACATTTGGGGCTACAGCTCCGGAAAAATGACCTGGCTTGGCCCCTTAGTTCCTGTGACAAGAACCGTTAATGCTTCAGCATACCAAGACATTTTGGACAATTTCATGCTGCCAACTTTGTGGAAACAGTTTGGGGACGGCCCCTTCCTGTTCCAACATGACTGCGCATCAGTGCACAAAGCGAGGTCTATAAAGACCTGGAGGAGAGAGTGTGGAGAACTTGAGATTTATTGTCTCAGGCCCCAAAAGTACAATATGGTAATGATTTCCCACAAAGCCTTATTTCTGTGTGTTGTACAGCAACCAGCACACTAACAACAAAAACACATCTGTGCACGATGAGCGTGACACACAATTGTGAAATTAGAGCACATATATTGTCTACCTAATCCAAACTCTCTCTATATACACTCTGCTGTGAAGTTACATCTGCTATTTGCTTCTTAAAGGGATAATATGTAGTTTTCTGCAGTCACAAGTGGTGAGGTTTTAAGATTGCAACCTGTGGCCTGCGGTGTTGGGCAAGTTACTTCCAAATTGTAATCCATTTTTAGATACTCATTATTGTCATTTGAGAGTAATGAGTATCACTTTTGCGTTACTTTCACTGCTATTTAATCTATTTAATGGGCGCTTTATTCTGAAGTTGTGCTGCATAGGAGGGTTCTAGTGATGTGCAGATCGCAGCATTAAGAAAGATGCGGTGAGCATTTCCGCACGAGGTTCAGCAGCATAACGTCACTGATTATTTGAATCTCCCGACACTCGGGCAGGATACGTCAGGATGAACTGACAGCAGCCTCTCTGTGATCAGTAATCATGAAAGTGATCTGTTAAAGCACAAAGACACAGCCTGTAGAAGTCTACCAACAATCTCGACCATCGGATTCCAGCAACAGGAAATAACGTCACTCTTTTACTCATGGATTTGTTTTTCAAAATGTTTCTTGGTGTTGGTGAATTATTAAAAAACAAAACACACTGTAACGCTTGTTACTGAGATTGTAACGGGTATAATATTACAGATTTTTTACATAATGCGTTGTAGTACTGCATTACAGCAAAAAACAATACATTACTGTAATTGCGTGACTTTTGTGTCGCGTTACGTCTGAATCAAATAGCTTTTCAGTAACAAAGCTCTTTATTGACCGAGCAGCGCGGTAGCTTCCACACACGCTACATTTTCCGCCACACTCAGACCTGCACGTGCAGCCGGCGGGAGCGCTTCCACGTGACGGTGACATCACGTACAGATCCTTGGGCTGCGACTTTGCTGCAGGGGAATGAAGACACTCGTGACTGAGGAAACTTTCTACTGTGATAGTTATTAACTGTGATGCTCTTGTGAGAAGGATCAGGGTCCAGCCTGGACACCTCTTCTTCTAGTGAGGAGGAAACTTTAATATGAAATGGCAGAAACTTCTTTCCATGACATGAGATCTCTCTCTCTCTCTCTCTCTCTCTCTCTCTCTCTCTCTCTCTCGCACACTGTTTGGAGCAGGTTTTTAGTCTTTCTTCTTTTGCTACTGTGGAATGAAGTTGGTTCAATATAATCTAGGCCTATACTGTGTGTGTGAGTGTGTATATATATATATATATATATATATATATATACTTTTGCCACGTTGCTGTAGCTTAGCTTGCTACATTTCACTGGGGGGTAGCTTCTGTGTGTTTTGTTCATGGTTAACTCGAGGTTACCCTGCCACATCTGTACTCAGTGTTTATGATGAGAAGTATTAATACACACCACTTGATAAAATCTTTTGCAGCTGAAATGAAGTTATTCTGAACACAACAGCATCACGTTGACAAAGCGAGCCCTGCAGCCTCATTTCAGGGAGGAGACCTTCATTAAATAACGGGACACTTCCTTAGATGTAGCCCATCTGTAGGCTGTAACTGAATCATCCTAAGTATTTTCACATATTTAGATTGGCTGTTTTACGGGTCCAAAAAATAGGGAGCCAGGGTGGGGCTTAAAAAAAATCCTAGAT
>NW_024040707.1:1241437-1303937 GCF_014851395.1 Micropterus salmoides | reverse complement strand
ACAAAGTCCTGCGGCCCCTTCCTCCCGGTGCCGCAGGGCCAGACTGATTCCCAGATTCCCCCTCTGTCTGCCATCCAGCCAGACCCCCACCCCCACCTGCTGCCCCCCCGGCCACCACAGCTGCCCCCTGCCCAGGACGCTCAGCTGGAGGAGGCCAACAGGAGCCTCCACAAGGCCCTCGCCCTGGAAGGTAAGGTAGCTCACAGCTGAGACAGGAAGTTCACTTTACTGCAGTTTTGTACTTTACTAGGTGGACCTGCACCCAGACCTGGTCCCCCTCGGGCTCCAGACCTGTGTGCAGCACTCTCATATCCCCCGATGCTCCGTCAGTGCATCTTCAGCGGGTCTCTGGTCTGAATCTTTAATGATGTGGAGAAGAAACTGGGTCACTGCAGCAGAAACGGTCTGTTTCACTGCAGAGAGGCTGTGACGCCACCTGGTGGCAGCAGACGCAATGAGACTAACCTGCATAACAGTTTCTATAAAAACTAGTTTGTTTGTTGATACTGCAGAACAAAATAAATAAAGGACAGACCTCACAAACAGAATCTGGACCAGGAGCTTGGTCCGCTATAACAAAGAGAACTGGCTGCGGTGTTTCCCAGGTTGGGCGTGAAAGACTAAGAACAAGGCAAATGAGTTCAGGAAACTTTACAAGTCTGTTATCTGAGAACTGGATGGTCAGAGAGCCTGTGGAGGTGGAGAGGCAACAAAACAAGTCTGTGATTTACAGCGAGCAGTTTCCACCGGCAGCGGTAAGAAGAGGTAACATACCAGAGTCTGCCTTAGAACACGAGTCCGCCTTAGAACACATCACGTCCGCCTTAGAACACACCACGTCCGCCTTAGAACACATCACGTCCGCCTTAGAACACATCACGTCCGCCTTAGAACACACCACGTCCGCCTTAGAACACATCACGTCCGCCTTAGAACACATCACGTCCGCCTTAGAACACATCACGTCCGCCTTAGAACACACCACGTCCGCCTTAGAACACATCACGTCCGCCTTAGAACACACCACGTCCGCCTTAGAACACACCACGTCCGCCTTAGAACACATCACGTCCGCCTTAGAACACATCGAGTCCGCCTTAAAACACATCGAGTCCGCCTTAGAACACGAGTCGGCCTTAGAACACACCACGTCCGCCTTAGAACACATCACGTCCGCCTTAGAACACACCACGTCCGCCTTAGAACACGAGTCAGCCTTAGAACACATCACGTCCGCCTTAGAACACATCACGTCCGCCTTAGAACACACCACGTCCGCCTTAGAACACGAGTCAGCCTTAGAACACATCACGTCCGCCTTGAAAAACATCACGTCCGCCTTAAAACACATCGAGTCCGCCTTAAAACACATCGAGTCCGCCTTAGAACACGAGTCGGCCTTAGAACACACCACGTCCGCCTTAGAACACATCACGTCCGCCTTAGAACACACCACGTCCGCCTTAGAACACGAGTCAGCCTTGAAACACATCACGTCCGCCTTGAAACACATCACGTCCGCCTTAGAACACATCACGTCCGCCTTAGAACACACCACGTCCGCCTTAGAACACGAGTCAGCCTTAGAACACATCACGTCCGCCTTGAAACACATCACGTCCGCCTTGAAACACACCACGTCCGCCTTAGAACACACCACGTCCGCCTTAGAACACGAGTCAGCCTTAGAACACATCACGTCCGCCTTAGAACACATCACGTCCGCCTTAGAACACACCACGTCCGCCTTAGAACACGAGTCAGCCTTGAAACACATCACGTCCGCCTTGAAACACATCACGTCCGCCTTAGAACACACCACGTCCGCCTTAGAACAGGAGTCAGCCTTAGAACACATCACGTCCGCCTTGAAACACATCACGTCCGCCTTAGAACACATCACGTCCGCCTTAGAACACACCACGTCCGCCTTAGAACACATCATGTCCGCCTTAGAACACGAGTCGGCCTTAGAACACGAGTCGGCCTTAGAACACATCACGTCCGCCTTAGAACACATCACGTCCGCCTTAAAACACATCACGTTCGCCTTAGAACACGAGTCCGCCTTAGAACACATCACGTCCGCCTTAGAACACGAGTCGGCCTTAGAACACATCACGTCCGCCTTAGAACACATCACGTCCGCCTTAGAACACATCACGTCCGCCTTAGAACACATCACGTCCGCCTTAGAACACGAGTCGGCCTTAGAACACATCACGTCCGCCTTAGAACACATCACGTCCGCCTTAGAACACGAGTCGGCCTTAGAACACACCGAGTCGGCCTTAGAACACACCACGTCCGCCTTAGAACACATCACGTCGGCCTTAGAACACACCACGTCCGCCTTAGAACACACCACGTCCGCCTTAGAACACACCACGTCCGCCTTAGAACACGAGTCGGCCTTAGAACACATCATGTCCGCCTTAGAACACGAGTCAGCCTTAGAACACATCACGTCCGCTTTAGAACACATCACGTCAGCCTTAGAACACATCACGTCCGCCTTAGAACACATCACGTCCGCCTTAGAACACACCACGTCCGCCTTAGAACACGAGTCAGCCTTGAAACACATCACGTCCGCCTTGAAACACATCACGTCCGCCTTAGAACACACCACGTCCGCCTTAGAACACGAGTCAGCCTTAGAACACATCACGTCCGCCTTGAAACACATCACGTCCGCCTTAGAACACATCACGTTCGCCTTAGAACACGAGTCCGCCTTAGAACACATCACGTCCGCCTTAGAACACGAGTCGGCCTTAGAACACATCACGTCCGCCTTAGAACACATCACGTCCGCCTTAGAACACATCACGTCCGCCTTAGAACACGAGTCGGCCTTAGAACACATCACGTCCGCCTTAGAACACATCACGTCCGCCTTAGAACACAAGTCGGCCTTAGAACACACCGAGTCGGCCTTAGAACACACCACGTCCGCCTTAGAACACATCACGTCGGCCTTAGAACACATCACGTCCGCCTTAGAACACACCACGTCCGCCTTAGAACACACCACGTCCGCCTTAGAACACGAGTCGGCCTTAGAACACATCATGTCCGCCTTAGAACACGAGTCAGCCTTAGAACACATCACGTCCGCCTTAGAACACATCACGTCCGCCTTAGAACACATCACGTCCACCTTAGAACACGAGTCCGCCTTAGAACACACCACGTCCGCCTTAGAACACATCACGTCCGCTTAGAACACACCACGTCCGCCTTAGAACACATCACGTCCGCCTTAGAACACATCACGTCCGCCTTAGAACACGAGTCGGCCTTAGAACACATCATGTCCGCCTTAGAACACGAGTCCGCCTTAGAACACACCACGTCCGCCTTAGAACACATCACGTCCGCTTAGAACACACCACGTCCGCCTTAGAACACATCACGTCCGCCTTAGAACACATCACGTCCGCCTTAGAACACATCACGTCCGCCTTAGAACACATCACGTCCGCCTTAGAACACGAGTCGGCCTTAGAACACATCATGTCCGCCTTAGAACACGAGTCGGCCTTAGAACACGAGTCGGCCTTAGAACACACCACGTCCGCCTTAGAACACACCACGTCCGCCTTAGAACACATCACGTCCGCCTTAGAACACGAGTCAGCCATAGAACACATCACGTCCGCCTTGAAACACATCACGTCCGCCTTAGAACACGAGTCCGCCTTAGAACACACCGAGTCGGCCTTAGAACACACCGAGTCGGCCTTAGAACACATCGAGTCGGCCTTAGAACACATCGAGTCGGCCTTAGAACACACCGAGTCGGCCTTAGAACACATCACGTCCGCCTTAGAACACATCATGTCCGCCTTAAAAGTCAAGTTTACCTTAAAACACCACAAGTCCGCCTTAAAAACCAGGGTCTTCTGTAATGTCATTAAGTCTTCGATGTGTGTGATTGACAGGTCTGAGGGACTGGTACCTGAGGAACACGATAGGCTCCACCCATCAAACCCAGGCCAACGGAAAGGTGAACGCAGGGGTCAACGCCAAGGTCAAAGGTCAGGCCGGAGGGGGAGGAGCTCCGCAGGGCAGACGGAGGACTCACGGCGGCATCCAGCAGTCGTCCTATCAGACGGAGACGGGACATCATCACGCGCCGCCGCATCACAAACAGAAGCTGCCGCATTCGGCCACGTTCCACGGACATCCGCTGCACGGCAGGTAGGACTCAGGTCACCTGGACAGGTACAGAACACCTGAGCTCCTGAAGACCAGCTCACGCTCTCTCTCTCTCTCTCAGGTCTGTGGACAGCTCTCTCTACCACGACTCCTTCCCTCCTCAGAAACAGGAAGTTCCTCTCAGAGACCTGACCGTGGATCAGCCGTCTCCCGGAACTCTGGTCTGACCAATCAGGACGCTGAGGGACGGATACACAGGCCAATCCCGGGCTGGCTCCCCAGGATCCGCAGACTTTGTGGTTCTCCTGAAGAACCAGGAGAACCTCCTGCAGCTCAGCGTGAACGCCGTTCAGGTTACACCAGCAGCTTCTCTGAGGCTCCGCCCACACGACTACGTTCTCGTTTTAAAACTCAGACCTTCTGCAGCTGCGGAGCAGACAACCTTCTTCCTGTTTACGCCGGCTCGCACACGCTCCGTGTACGTGAACGCTCACGTGATGTGCGTATTGAGTCGTTTAGTACAGACGGAGATCAGCTCTGATGCGGAGCTGAAACGCTGGTGTGGACGCAGATCGTAGTCGTGTGGACGTAGCCCCAGTTCACCTGAAACCCCGCCCACCCTGACGTCACACATGATGTCAGGGTGGCGTCTCTGACATCACACGTCAAACTGCAGGATTTGTTTTTAAATTTTTCTACGACGGCGTCTTCAATCTGTTATCAGACTCTGCTCAGACAATCAAACGCAGTTTTTATACGATGATGATGAAACTGTTGCACCAGCTGACGTCACCGCCGCCGTTTGTCTGGTCAGATCAGCTCTTGCTAAAGGTTAAACTGATCAGATCAGGTGACCTGTTTGATCCCTCAGGTGAGTCCAGGCAGAAACCAGCAGGTGAGATTCTTCAGGTATTCTTACAGTTTGGACTCGACGCCTCTGCACTAAACGTTAAAGCGCCGCTGCAGGTCGGTCCTGCTCACTTCTTTCCTCGTCACATAACCAGAAGTTCCTCGTTCCTTTCACCCGGTGAAGAACCAGGAACACCAGAACGTTCCTCTCTCTGACTCTGAGCAGCAACAGAAAGTTTATACGCACAAAGCTGTTCTCTTGGTGTTCCTGTCTGTGTCTCTGCACAGGTGCGACGACTCGTGAGGTCGGTTCTGTTTTCATGTTTGTTTATTTTTAATTAAATTGGTGATACAGAATGTGTAACATGAGTCACACCGAGAACATTTAGCCTGACAGGTGCTTCACTGCTGGCCTGTTACTTACTTCAGGAACCATAATTTCATACCGAAAAAATTGAAAGCAAACACAAATTAAGGGAGAACATGAGAAACATGACACCATGAGAACAGGACATCATGAGAAACATAACACTAGGAGAACATGAGAAACATGACACCATGAGAACAGGACATCATGAGAAACATAACACTAGGAGAACATGAGAAACATGACACTATGACAACAGGACACCATGAGAACATGAAAAACATAACACTAGGAGAACATGAGAAACATGACACCATGACAACAGGACACCATGAGAACAGGACATCATGAGAACATGAAAAACACAACACTAGGAGAACATGAGAAACACAACACTAGGAGAACATGAGAAACACGACACTAGGAGAACATGAGAAACGGGACACTAGGAGAACATGAGAACAGGACAACATGAGAAACATAACACTAGGAGAACATGAGAAAAGGACACCATGAGAAACATGAGGACAGGACACCATGAGAACATGAGAAACATAACACTAGGAGAACATGAGAACAGGACACCATGAGAACATGAGAAACATGAGGACAGGACACCATGAGAACATGAGAAACATGAGGACAGGACACCATGAGAACATGAGAAACAGAACACTAGGAGAACATGAGAAAAGGACACCATGAGAAACATAACACTAGGAGAACATGAGAACAGGACACCATGAGAACATGAGAAACATGAGGACAGGACACCATGAGAACATGAGAAACATGAGGACAGGACACCATGAGAACATGAGAAACATAACACTAGGAGAACATGAGAAGCATAACACTAGGAGAACATGAGAACAGGACACCATGAGAACATGAGAAACAGAACACTAGGAGAACATGAGAAACAGAACACTAGGAGAACATGAGAACAGGACACCTGGAGAACATGAGAAACAGAACACTAGGAGAACATGAGAAAAGGACACCATGAGAAACATAACACTAGGAGAACATGAGAACAGGACACCATGAGAACATGAGAAACATGAGGACAGGACACCATGAGAACATGAGAAACATGAGGACAGGACACCATGAGAACATGAGAAACATAACACTAGGAGAACATGAGAAGCATAACACTAGGAGAACATGAGAACAGGACACCATGAGAACATGAGAAACAGAACACTAGGAGAACATGAGAACAGGACACCTGGAGAACATGAGAAACAGAACACTAGGAGAACATGAGAAACATATCACTAGGAGAACATGTGAACAGGACACCTGGAGAACATGTGAACAGGACACTAGGAGAACATGTGAACAGGACACCTGGAGAACATGAGAAACAGAACACTAGGAGAACATGAGAAACAGAACACTAGGAGAACATGAGAACAGGACACCTGGAGAACATGAGAAACAGAACACTAGGAGAACATGAGAAACAGAACACTAGGAGAACATGAGAACAGGACACCTGGAGAACATGAGAAACAGAACACTAGGAGAACATGAGAACAGGACACTAGGAGAACATTAGAACAGGACACCTGGAGAACACGAGAAACAGGACACCATGAAAACAGGAGAAGGAACTTCCTGTCAGTCGGTCTGACGAGGACTTCAGTCTCTGCAGGACTTGGAGTCAGAATCCAGATCCAGTCTGAGAGCAATAAGAGGATCGAAGCTTTTCAACTTTTCAGGATGAAAATAATTTGCAGCGACAATCAGACGATGACGTCACAGTGTTGACTGATTTATAAATATGTTTATTGATCGACTGAATGGAGCCTGTTTTTGTACCGAGCTTCACACTTTTATAAAAATGTTGGACTCGACATGAACGAAATGCAACTTTTTAACATGTGAAATCAGTGTTTTATGGAGGTCTGATGATTCTTATCAGTATGTTTATTACTGTTCAATAAGTTGTCTGTCTGTCGACACCCAGAGCAACACATTCTCTCTCCCGACTCCTCACATATGGACGCTTGGTCAAGACCCCTTGGCGTCACTTTTTAACATCCTGGGTACCCTTTAGCGTCGTCTAACATAGAAACATAACACTAGGAGAACATGAGAACAGGACACTAGGAGAATATGAAAAACAGGACACCATGAGAAACAGGACAACTTAAGAACATGAGAAACAACATTAGGAGAACATGAGAAACAGGACAACTTGAGAACATGAGAAACAAAATTAGGAGAACATGAGAACAGGACACCATGAGAACATGAGAAACAACATTAGGAGAACATGAGAAACAGGACACCATGAGAACATGAGAAACAGGACACCATGGGAACATGAGAAACAGGACACCATGAGAACATGAGAAACATAACATTAGGAGAACATGAGAAACAGGACACCATGAGAACATGAGAAACATAACATTAGGAGAACATGAGAACAGGACACCATGAGAACATGAGAAACAACATTAGGAGAACATGAGAAACAGGACACCATGAGAACATGAGAAACAACATTAGGAGAACATGAGAACAGGACACCATGAGAACATGAGAAACAACATTAGGAGAACATGAGAAACAGGACACCATGAGAACATGAGAAACAACATTAGGAGAACATGAGAACAGGACACCATGAGAACATGAGAAACAACATTAGGAGAACATGAGAAACAGGACACCATGAGAACATGAGAAACAACATTAGGAGAACATGAGAACAGGACACCATGAGAACATGAGAAACAACATTAGGAGAACATGAGAAACAGGACACCATGAGAACATGAGAAACAACATTAGGAGAACATGAGAACAGGACACCATGAGAACATGAGAAACAACATTAGGAGAACATGAGAAACAGGACACCATGAGAACATGAGAAACAACATTAGGAGAACATGAGAAACAGGACACCATGAGAACATGAGAAACAACATTAGGAGAACATGTGAACAGGACACCATGAGAACATGAGAAACAACATTAGGAGAACATGAGAAACAGGACACCATGAGAACATGAGAAACAGGACACCATGGGAACATGAGAAACATAACATTAGGAGAACATGAGAAACAGGACACCATGAGAACATGAGAAACATAACATTAGGAGAACATGAGAACAGGACACCATGAGAACATGAGAAACATAACATTAGGAGAACATGAGAAACAGGACACCATGAGAACATCATAGTTTGGCTTAAAATAACAATGTTACGTGACTTAAGTTACGTTACATGCGTAATTTATGCCACTTACATAACCTATTTAAGGAATAAAAACACTCAGTGTTGACTGTCATATATCCTACATCTACCTTTACTGTTCATAAATGAACCTGCATATCTTCCCCAGTGCGTTACAAACTCGTGCCAACGGGTCTTCACCATGTGTCCATATGTGACGACTTGGGAGTGAGAATGTGTTTCCCAGAGGCCTCGGCTCTTTTACAGTCTGATCTGAGCTCAGAAACCAGTCTGAACCTCCTGCTTGCTCCAACATGACGTCGCGCAGTTTTAATGACGTCTGAAAGATAAAGTCACAAATGAACTTCACCAGCAGACAAGGTCACAGTGACTGACTTCATCAACGTAGATTTACACGAGCGGCAGCGAGCGACATGATGGATCCACATCTCTTTAGCCGTGGTAGTGACGTCTGTCTGTCCGCCACTTTGTTCAGACTGAAATATCTATTGGAGGATTTTTTGTTTGGTTTCTGTAGTAAAACTGATTAAAAGCACAAACTCTGCTGTCATGTGACCATGGATGTATAAAGATAGCTGCTTACAGCGTTGGAGGCGGGGCCACGTCCATTCCTATGAAAGCTGCTGAGCGGCTCCGGGGTTTAAATGGGGATAAAATGATTTAATGGTGCAGCTCTTCTAGACTTTCCAGATGTTATCAGGCCGAATGGATCAGTTTCTGATAGTGAACTGAGTCATTTCATTGGGTTTGTGACTCAAAAACCTTTCACAGTCTCTTGTTTCACAATGTCTGTCTGTGGGAAAAGTCTTTTTGGGCCACAGTGCATCACGTGACGGGAAGTTGCAAGTCCACGCTTTGGCCACTATGGCGGCACAGGCCAAAAAAAAAGTTCCGCTTTACTTTCAGGTACGCGGCCAACTGAAAATGCACAGTAGGGTTTCGAGTTCCCACGTTGTGATGACGTAGCTGATTTAAAAATTGCTTTTCTCAGCTCGAGGAAAGTTTTACAAATATAAAACCTCCGCGGTTCAACCGTTCCTAATAGAAATAGTCACATTTTACCTTGTTTGTGTGTTTTATAAAGGTGGCTTACGTGGAAAATGCCTTCTGGGCTGCTGCAGTACTGTGAGTGGCCACTGGAAAAAACTGGAAGTAAGGCCGAGAGATGACGTCTTATTATACATCCATGCCTCACAGCCGTTATTTATATCCCCCACCTGTTTTGCATCCCGCCCTACTGCGCTGTGATTGGCTAGCTCATTACTTTGACGCATTCTTCTGATTGAACATCAGTTTTTCTCTCGAATTTTCGGCAAGTCCCGCTACCAAACAGTGACGCCACTGATGCTGACGATAATGTAATAATAATACAAATTAAAGTACATGTTTATTTTAGGAAATCATGTATTCATAACCAAAACTGTGTTGAATGAACACGTTACACGCAGAAAGCTTAGAGAACCGTATGAGATAACAAAACACACTAAAATAATTTCAAATGAAAGCATTTTAGTTAACATAATTGTCGGGGAGATCTAGGGAGAAGGCTGCGCTCGTTATCTTAACGTGTGTCAATTAACTAATCAGATCGTTCCTATTTCATAATGAAGAACAACTACAAAAGTTATTCAGTAAGTTGCAGCTAATGTTCACTCACAAGGACGCGTTGAAGGAACTGAGCGGGACGCAAAACAGGTGGGAAAAATAACGCACTTCAGAGGAGCAGAAAGACTCCCAGCATGCACTTCTTCTAACTGGTCAAAACTCTGAATACACAGTGTCTGGGTACAGTACTGTGGAGTACTGTGAATATTCAGGGCTGTAGCTACGATTATACAAATGCACACAAGTCACAGGTCCAAATTCCTCCAGCGGAACTCCACCAGCCAAACTCTGTACAAATTTGTGAGAATTTAAAAAAGCATATTTATTCACGTACCTGTTCAGTTGTATTTCATGTAAGTTTTTGTCACACTGTGTTGGAGTGTGGTCCCAGGTATTTTGGTCTGGTTAGAAATATTCTTTTTATTTAAATGTAATAAAAAAACAAACTCCTTGATTCATCACGTGTTTAATCAGAGAATATAAACTCGTCCTCCAGCCATTATTAACATACAGAGGACACGACCTCCTCAGTGATATAACCCTGACAGTATTTGGTCAGAGTACAGTGCTGTACTTGTGCAGTAGTACTAGTACCGTGCAGTACTCTGTTGTACCAGTATTTGTTCAGTCCCCCTTCAGGTCCAGGATCAGCTGTTGTCCAGCTGTCTAAACAGTCTGTGGGAGTGACATCACAGCTGTTTCTGTCGTGATGCGTTCAGGTGCACTCTGTATAGTCGGTGTTTCTTGTACAGTCTGAACTTTGTGTAAAAATCATTTTCTATCTTTTTGGACTATTTTGTCATTTGTACTTTTTTCACTCTGAACTCTTTCTGCTGTTTGACGTTGGAAACTTAAAAGGCTTCATGTAAATACAAATAAAATGACACACTGTAAACATGCTGTTTTTAAATAAAGATTTCTCTTCACTGATTCCATGTTAATAGATCAATATCAGATCACACTTTACTGATCTCAGCTCCAGCTGATATGATGTCTGAACTATATACAATACTGTCAATTTTATTTTTCTATTTTTTCATTTAAATACAGCAGGATTATATATATATATACACACATATACACTCACCTAAAGGATTATTAGGAACACCTGTTCAGTTTCTCATTAATGCAATTATCTAATCAACCAATCACATGGCAGTTGCTTCAATGCATTTAGGGGTGCGGTCCTGGTCAAGACAATCTCCTGAACTCCAAACTGAATGTCAGAATGGGAAAGAAAGGTGATTTAAGCAATTTTGAGCGTGGCACGGTTGTTGGTGCCAGACGGGCCGGTCTGAGTATTTCACAATCTGCTCAGTTACTGGGATTTTCACGCACAACCATTTCTAGTGTTTACAAAGAATGGTGTGAAAAGGGAAAAACATCCAGTATGCGGCAGTCCTGTGGGCGAAAATGCCTTGTTGATGCTAGAGGTCAGAGGAGAATGGGCCGACCGATTCAAGCTGATAGAAGAGCAACTTTGACTGAAATAACCACTCGTTACAACCGAGGTATGCAGCAAAGCATTTGTGAAACCACAACACGCACAACCTTGAGGCGGATGGGCTACAACAGCAGAAGACCCCACCGGGTACCACTCATCTCCACTACAAATAGGAAAAAGAGGCTACAATTTGCAAGAGCTCACCAAAATTGGACAGTTGAAGACTGGAAAAATGTTGCCTGGTCTGATGAGTCTCGATTTCTGTTGAGACATTCAGATGGTAGTCAGAATTTGGCCTAAACAGAATGAGAACATGGATCCATCATGCCTTGTTACCACTGTGCAGGCTGGTGGTGGTGGTGTAATGGTGTGGGGGATGTTTTCTTGGCACACTTTAGGCCCCTTAGTGCCAATTGGGCATGGTTTAAATGCCACGGCCTACCTGAGCATTGTTTCTGACCATGTCCATCCCTTTATGGCCACCATGTACCCATCCTCTGATGGCTACTTCCAGCAGGATAACGCACCATGTCACAAAGCTCCAATCATTTCAAATTGGTTTCTTGAACATGACAATGAGTTCACTGTACTAAAATGGCCCCCACAGTCACCAGATCTCAACCCAATAGAGCATCTTTGGGATGTGGTGGAACGGGAGCTTCGTGCCCTGGATGTGCATCCCACAAATCTCCATCAACTGCAAGATGCTATCCATCAATATGGGCCAACATTTCTAAAGAATGCTTTCAGCACCTTGTTGAATCAATGCCACGTAGAATTAAGGCAGTTCTGAAGGCGAAAGGGGGTCAAACACAGTATTAGTATGGTGTTCCTAATAATCCTTTAGGTGAGTGTATATATATATACACAGGTGCTGGTTATATAATTAGAATATCATCAAAAAGTTGATTTATTTCAGTAATTCCATTCAAAAAGTGAAACTTGTATAATATATACATTCATTCCACACAGACTGATATATTTCAAGTGTTCATTCCTTTTAATTTTGATGATTATAACTGACAACTAATGAAAACCCCAAAATCAGTATTTCAGAAAATTAGAATATTGTGAAAAGGTTCAATATTGAAGACACCTGGTGCCACACTCTAATCAGCTAATTAACTCAAAACACCTGCAAAGGCCTTTAAATGGTCTCTCAGTCTAGTTCAGTAGGCTACACAATCATGGGGAAGACTGCCGACTTGACAGCTGTCCAAAAGACGACCATTGACACCTTACACAAGGAGGGCAAGACACAAAAGGTCATTGCTAAAGAGGCTGGCTGTTCACAGAGCTCCAAGCACATTAATAGAGAGGTGAAGGGAAGGAAAAGATGTGGTAGAAAAAAGTGTACAAGCAATAGGGATAACCGCACCCTGGAGAGGATTGTGAGACAAAACCCATTCAAAAATGTTGGGGAGATTCACAAAGAGTGGACTGCAGCTGGAGTCAGTGCTTCAAGAACCACCACGCACAGACGTATGCAAGACATGGGTTTCAGCTGTCGCATTACACAAGACACAGCGTCAGAAGACAAAAAGGACTGGACTGCTGCTGAGTGGTCCAAAGTTATGATCTCTGATGAAAGTACATTTTGCATTTCCTTTGGAAATCAAGGTCCCAGAGTCTGGAGGAAGAGAGGAGAGGCACAGAATCCACGTTGCTTGAAGTCCAATGTAAAGTTTCCACAGTCAGTGATGGTTTGGGTGCCATGTCATCTGCTGGTGTTGGTCCACTGTGTTTTCTGAGGTCCAAGGTCAACGCAGCCGTCTACCAGGAAGTTTTGGAGCACTTCATGCTTCCTGCTGCTGACCAACTTTATGGAGATGCAGATTTCATTTTCCAACAGGACTTGGCACCTGCACACAGTGCCAAAGCTACCAGTACCTGGTTTAAGGACCATGGTATCCCTGTTCTTAATTGGCCAGCAAACTGGCCTGACCTTAACCCTATAGAAAATCTATGGGGTATTGTGAAGAGGAAGACAACAATGCAGAAGAGCTGAAGGCCACTATCAGAGCAACCTGGGCTCTCATAACACCTGAGCAGTGCCACAGACTGATGGACTCCATGCCACGCCGCATTGCTGCAGTAATTCAGGCAAAAGGAGCCCCAACTAAGTATTGAGTGCTGTACATGTTCATACTTTTCATGTTCATACTTTTCAGTTGGCCAACATTTCTAAAAATCCTTTTTTTGTATTGGTCTTAAGTAATATTCTAATTATCTGAGGAACTGAATTTGGGATTTTCATTAGTTGTCAGTTTTAATCATCACAATTAAATGAAATAAACATTTGAAATATATCAGTCTGTGTGTAATGAATGAATATATATAATATCCAAGTTTCATTTTTTGAATGAAATTACTGAAATAAATCAACTTTTTGATGATATTCTAATTATATGACCAGCACCTGTATATATATCATAATCATCGTAATAATATCAGTGACACAACCTCAACAGCTGGTTACAAACAGCTGGTTAGAAACAGACAAACAGCTGGTTAGAAACAGACAAACAGCTGGTTATAAACAGACAAACAGCTGGTTCGAAACAGACAAACAGCTGGTTAGAAACAGCTGGTTAGAAACAGACAAACAGCTGGTTACAAACAGCTGGTTAGAAACAGACAAACAGCTGGTTAGAAACAGCTGGTTAGAAACAGACAAACAGCTGGTTAGAAACAGCTGGTCACAAACAGCTGGTTAGAAACAGCTGGTCACAAACAGCTGGTTAGAAACAGCTGGTCACAAACAGCTGGTTAGAAACAGCTGGTTAGAAACAGACAAACAGCTGGTCACAAACAGCTGGTTAGAAACAGACAAACAGCTGGTCACAAACAGCTGGTTAGAAACAGCTGGTTAGAAACAGCTGGTTATATATAGCTGGTCACAAACAGCTGGTTACAAACAGCTGGTTACAAACAGCTGGTTAGAAACAGCTGGTCACAAACAGCTGGTTAGAAACAGCTGGTTAGAAACAGACAAACAGCTGGTCACAAACAGCTGGTTAGAAACAGCTGGTTAGAAACAGCTGGTCACAAACAGCTGGTTAGAAACAGCTGGTTACAAACAGCTGGTTACAAACAGCTGGTTAGAAACAGCTGGTCACAAACAGCTGGTTAGAAACAGCTGGTTAGAAACAGACAAACAGCTGGTCACAAACAGCTGGTTAGAAACAGCTGGTTAGAAACAGACAAACAGCTGGTCACAAACAGCTGGTTAAAAACAGCTGGTTAGAAACAGACAAACAGCTGGTCACAAACAGCTGGTTAGAAACAGCTGGTTATAAATAGCTGGTTAGAAACAGACAAACAGCTGGTTAGAAACAGACAAACAGCTGGTTACAAACAGCTGGTTATAAACAGACAAACAGCTGGTTATAAACAGACAAACAGCTGGTTATAAACAGCTGGTTATAAACAGCTGGTCACAAACAGCTGGTTAGAAACAGCTGGTCACAAACAGCTGGTCACAAACAGCTGGTTAGAAACAGCTGGTCACAAACAGCTGGTTAGAAACAGCTGGTCACAAACAGACAAACAGCTGGTCACAAACAGCTGGTTAGAAACAGCTGGTTATAAATAGCTGGTCACAAACAGCTGGTTAGAAACAGCTGGTTAGAAACAGCTGGTTATAAATAGCTGGTCACAAACAGCTGGTTAGAAACAGCTGGTTATAAATAGCTGGTCACAAACAGCTGGTTAGAAACAGCTGGTTAGAAACAGCTGGTTATAAATAGCTGGTCACAAACAGCTGTTTAGAAACAGCTGGTTATAAATAGCTGGTCACAAACAGCTGGTTAGAAACAGCTGGTTAGAAAATGCTAACTCTCAGTTAGCTCCTGGTGCTCTTTAGGAGAAGGACATGTCTCTCTGTAGGAAGGTTGCGTGTGTGAATAAAAGCCACAGAAGAAGAAGAACAGGAAAAGGAAGCAGTAGAAGAGCAGCAGGAGGAGGAAGGTAGGTCTGTGTGTAGGAAAGGAGGGAAGTGTCCTCTCAGTATTGGGACGCGGCCCGTCCTCTCAGGTAAACAGATGCTGAACTTTCTTCTGCAGTCCGGCGACATTAACCACCGCAACAACCCGGGATAAGTAAAGAAATAAACTCCATGCGTGTTGAGAGGGAAGGTAAAGAGCTGTTAAATGTGTGCTGCGGGCTGATCTGGGGTCAGACGGAGCAGATTAAACTTTGAGCTCTTTCATGTTCAGATCAGAGCAACAACAAAGTTCCTGGTAGCGGTTAGCTTCAGTTAGCACGGCGCTGTTAGCTGCCCGGTTTTAAAACCCAGGTAAAACTTTTGGTTCGGTTTGGTGCCAGCTGAGCGGGGACGGTAACGGAACCTGAAGGCGACGGTTATTCAAAGAATCCGTTTTAATGCGAAACACCGTGAATTACTGTAAGTTAGCTGTGTAACTTACTGTTAGCTCGCGGCTACACTCGGGATTTACAGTTAGAAGCTAACTAACCCGAGCTAACCAACCCGAGCTAACTAACCCGAGCTAACCAACCCGAGCCTGCTTTTATTCACTTTCACCGGGTCGTGTCGGTGTGAACCGGCTGTGTGCGCGGGCTCAACAGGTTTTATTAAAGTGCTTTAACGGTCGGTGAGGTCACCTTCAGGTACACGAGTATTATCAGCAAGTAATCAAAAGTATTAGTTGTCAGTATGTGTCCAGTCAGTCATGCAGATACACTCATATGTAAACATAAACTGAATGCTTTATACTTTTCGTCTTATGACACAGCATCTTATTTCATAATCTGATCACGTGTTATTGATCTGAAAAGCCACAAGTACAGTACAAGTACATCAAATGTGTATTTAAGTGCAGTAACGTGGGTAAATGAGCAGACTAGTGATGGAAGGTGAAATATCTGAAAGTGTGTTTGTATTTGAATGATTCTACTTTTATTGTGTTTTATTCTTTTTACTTAATTTCCCCTTCGGCTGATCGATAACGGAACATTTTAACTTATTCAGTTCAATTCTTAAACGCTTTATTTGTCCCCGAGGGGCGATTTAGTTTCGCAGCAGTACAAATAACACATTAGACAAACACGACAACAATGCAATTAAAAAAAAAAAACAGCTTCAGAGTATATAAAAACTAGTGTTGTAGTCAAGACCGCCTAAACCGAGACCAGTAGATGTTTGTTGTTGTATATTTTTATCTTGTCAGTTATATATTTATATGTTCACAATATTCTCTTCCGTTGCGTTACTTCTGCACAGACCCAGAATAATGCACATGTATATATCTGCAACGTTGTTCTTCTATTCCATATTTCTATATTTCTACATTTATTTATGTCGACTGTACATGTCGACATCACAACAGCAAATTCCTCGTATGTGTAAAACACTACTTGGCAATAAAGCTGCTTCTGATTCTGATTCTGAAGCCAAGACCAAGACCAGTTCCCCACATTACGTGACAAACGGTAAAATGTGAAACGAGGTCACAGGTCCTTCTCAGGTTGATCTGTAAGAGCCACATTCCCATTAAAACCACACAAACACTAAGAGCTAAAATGAACATTAGAGTCTTTATTCAACGCTGCTTCTCCGCGCTGACCATCGCGGGGACGGTCGTTAACGGGAACAACGCGTGTTTAATTAGGGTTATTGGTTGCTTTCAAAGCAACACGTTTTCCATCAAAGTTATTAGGATGTTAACAAATAAATCAGACGATGCAAAAGCAATTTATTCCCAAAGTTACCTGGATCAGGTGTTTCCATGATCCCGTAAATAACAAACCCACGCTCAGGAACTACTGGTTGTTTGCAGAACATTTTCTCGAATAACCGATAAATAAAAGAGTTTCTTAAAGGCGCTGATGAGGTTCGATGGCCGCTGGAATCTGTTTTCGGTGCATCACATGCATACAGCAAGCGGACACCAGTAAACAAAGCGTAACAGTGCAAAAACACGTCGGGTGAATGGGCAGTAGCGTGTGAGGCGGCGACCAAAGGGACGAGTTCAAAGCCCTGATGGCTGTGGGAACGTTTGGCCTCGGTACGCTACCACACTGGAATGAGAGCGGAGTAGAAAAGAACAAGGAGTTGATGTTTGATCCGGTGTTTCTGAAGCTGCCCGAGGAAGTGAAGTGTTTGTTGAGCTTTTGCAACGCCGTGTTCAGTGTGACTTGTCCACTTCAGGTTACTGCTAATGTGTCCGTGGCGGTGACTGGATTGCCGTTTATTTGCAAGGGTGTTTTGGGAGTCGTCTGAAGTCAAAAATGAGTTCCTGGGTTTTGGTTGTGTTGAGCTGGAGGTGACAGCTTGGTCCACCTACTGGGTTGCATGATGAGGCCTATAAGGGTTGTGTCGTCTGAATACTTTATGATTCTCACCTCGAGTGTCCGTGGACTTAACCACATGGTACCTGCCACCTATTTCCAGGAAAAACGCCTAAAATAACAAACCCAAAATAAATCAGTAACATCTCCTCAACCATTTGGCCTGGATGCATCATTCTGGTCTCTGAAAGGTCAGAAGCTGAGGAATATAAATCCATTGTGCATTAACATATTATTTTACCATTACAGACTACATGGAGATGCAATACAGAAAAAAATAAATTTAAAAGCTATATTTTAATGCAATAAACCATCAAAACCATCATCAGGTAGATTATAATGCACCTGAATATCTTCTAATACACCTGGAATCCAACTGTAACTGTAAATCTGATGAAAATAAACTGATTTACAACAGTTAGTACACAAGTTTTCAAAAATATACCAGGCAAATGTTTTGGCCACATTTACTGTTTAAATGTTCACTTTTATTGGGAGTTTTCTTCAAAACATTATTTCTGTCCACACGTTCCAAATAACAAAAAGCTTCCAAAACATTGAAATATTGATTAAAAACAGTCAGTGTTCCTCTGAGATAAAGAACTCCCCCATGCAAGTCTTCGTACTGAAGAGACGAATCGATTGATATCCTGCATGGTCGCCAGCAGAGGCCGATAAAGGCGCCTCCGCCGAAGCAAACTCTTCTTCTCTACTTCAATCTGGTTCTGCCAAACATGAAGTTTTGGAACTGGAACCAGGAAATAACAATGACGGGATCATCAGAATAGTTGCAGATTATTTTTTGCACCTGTGCAAAGATTTAATACAATATAAAAATTAAAGTCATCAATGGATGAATGGAATAATAAGTAGATTATTGTTGTTCCTCGGAGAAACACAGTAGGTCTTACAGATTGTTTACCTGAGCAGGTGTGATCGCACTCTGAGGTCAACATGCGCTTCCTGTGACGACGAGGCCGCAGGCCGCGGCGGACCGCTCCGGGACTACAGTTTGGACCCCGCTGTTACCGTCCTCCGATTGGTCGCCCGCCACCTGCCCTGTCAGCATGCAGCTGTCCTATCAGAAGCTGCCGGCCCAGCTGAGGCGGAGCTCCAGACTCCGGAAGCTGGCGGCCGCGCTGCTCGCCGCCTACGCCGTTAAAAGACTGTCGCCGTACATCTGGAGGAGGATACAGGTGAGACGCATACCTGCGCTCCTGATTAGGGACCGACCCGTGTGGGTGTTTCCGGGCCGATCCAGATTATTAGTAACCAGTTAGACCGATTTTTAATCTCCAGCACAAAACTTTGTTGAAAATAACTACATTAAAGTTAAGTCATGTTTAATCTTGATAAATAGTAAATTAAATCAGAGGTCTGTCCCTGAGATGGACTTAATAAACTTCTACTGTATTTATTTTATACTGATTTTATTGGTTCTATTCTCTTTTTGCTTTGTCATTACTAAATAACTGCCTTTTAAAGACGTCATTTAAAAACAGCAATCTAATATTTTATTCTAACTGTACAGCAGCAAAGTCACTTAAAATCACTTTCACACTGGAAACAAGTCAACTACATATTCCTGACATCAAAATACTGAGCTGTCAGTTTCAGTCCTCCTCTTCCTCCTCTTCCTCCTCCTCATCCACCTCTTCCTCTTCCTCCTCCTCCTCCTCTTCATCATCCTCCTCTTCCTCCTCCTCCTCCTCTTCATCATCCTCTTCTTCCTCCTCCTCCTCCTCTTCATCATCTTCCTCTTCTTCTTCCTCTTCCTCTTCTTCCTCCTCTTCATCATCCTCTTCTTCCTCCTCTTCCACCTCCTCTTCCTCCTCTTCCTCTTCCTCTTCCTCCTCCTCCTCTTCCTCCTCTTGTTGCTTGAATTTATTACAAAGAAATTAAAACAATTTAAATGAAAAGCAGCGTATCTTCACGTTTGAACCATGTTTGGTGTGTAAATGTTTGTTTCCAGTCAGCTGTGCAACTGTCTCTGTAACTCTGTAAAGGAACTGAAGCTGTCAGATAAATGTAGTGAAATAAAAAGTACAACATCTCCCTCTGTGGAGGAGCAGGAGGAGGAAGAGGCGTAAAATACAGCCGATATTTGCTCTGAACTGTTCTGCTGTTTATATTCTGTCCACAGCGTCACATCAGTCACATTCCTGTTGTCCTGTTTTATCTAATCTGGATCTTCTCATCTCTTGTTTCTGGAGCTGGAACAAGTGAATTTCACTTCTTATCTTATCTTAGTTTATTTGAGCTTATCTTGACTCTGGGTGTGTTTGTTTTGTTTTTTTTCCCAGAGGAGTGCAGCAGGTAAACAGCTGGGTGGAGATAATCTACCTGTGGGCGTGGTCAGCACCTCCTCCTCCAGCTCTGAGGACGGCAGTGGAGGGAAGAAGAAGAAGAGAGACAGCAGGTGTGCGAGAGAGATCAAACTTTCCTACATGATTTCTCACATTTTTTGCATTTCATGTTTAAATATGTAAATTAGTCAGTATCTAATGAAATATGCGCTAATTTGCATCTATTTCAAGAACCGAAATCTGATCTCTGGATTAAGTCAGGTTTAAAATCATTGTTTTATCTTGTTGACACATCGGATATCTCTTTTTATTACTGTCTTCAGGTCTCCGTCAGTGAACCGAGACTTTGTCCTCAGACTCTGTCGTCTGTTGAAGCTGTTGTTTCCACGGTTACTGTGTCCAGAGATCGGCCTGCTGGCTCTGCACTCGCTGACTCTGATGTCCAGAACCTTCCTGTCCATCTACGTCGCTGCTCTGGACGGTCGGTTACTCTCTGTCTGTTTGTTCTAGATGTTCTAGATGTTCTAGATGTCTGAGAATGTGACTAACAGTGTTGGTCTCCAGGGTTGATCGTGAAGTGCATCGTTCAGAAGGATCCTCAGGCCTTCGTGCTGCAGCTCTCTAAGTGGCTCCTCGTCGCAGTTCCTGCAACTTTCATCAACAGCGCCATCAGATTCCTGGAGGGTCAGCTGACCCTCAGGTTCAGGAGCCGATTGGTTGACCACGCCTACCAGCTGTACTTCACCAACCAGGTAGCACGCCCGCTGTGGTCGGACCGCCGGGCCCGAGCGCGAACCGTGCGAGGTCCCTATTGAAACTGAAGGGCTTATGTATTTATTTTTCTTTCTTTTTTCTGCAAAGTAACCTCAGTTTTGGGGCCTAAACACGCTCGAAAACTCACCAAACTTTGCACAAAATTCAGACGCAGCGAAAGATTTCATGTTTTACGGGTTTTGCTCCTGGGCGTGGCAAAATGGCAAAAGTTTCACCTACATGTACGAAATTCCTGTGGTACGTGTATCATGTCCACACGTACAAAAAAGCCTCTTGGAGCCGTCGCCTAAACCCAACAGGAAGTCTGCCATTTTGGATTTAATGGTCATTTTTGGCAATTTATACACTTTGTACTTTAACAAACTCCTCGCAGGGATTTAGTCCAATCGACTTCAAATTTGTGCTGTACAGTCTAAACCCATTGATGATTAAAAGTTGTACAAACGGTTATTACCAGTCGACCAGTTTGCCCGTGGCGTGCTATCAAAACTCGATGATTCGCCATGAAATAGGAAGTTGTTGTAACTTCAGTCTACAAGCTCACATCTGCACCAAACTTTATATGTATAATAAGAGTCCCGCCCTGAACACACCCCTATGCCAATATTCACTCAAAGTCATAGCGCCACCTGCTGGCAACAGGAAATGACACATTTTACGCTGTAATGTACTACTCCTAGCAGGTTGGACATATCAACTTCAAAACTGTCCCAGGAAACCCTGAACACATTGATGAGGCCATGTTGTAAAACTTGTGAGTTCACAGTTAAAGCCGTGGCGGTGGCGTGGCGGCGAAGTTCCACGCTTCGCCATGACACAGGAAGTTGTTGTAACTTGACTGTACAAGGTCAGATCTGTACGAAATTTTACACGTTTAATAAAAATCCTGCACTGAACACATGCCGACATTCACCCATGGTCGTAGCGCCACCTGCTGGCAACAGGAAGTGACCTTTAACGAAGCAGCGCCCGAACACATCTACATGCCAATATTTAGTTATAGTCATAGCGTCAAGTGCTATGTAGCGCCACAAATGGGACACAGGAAGTGATGATTAACACCTTTGTGCAGTATCTGAAGCACATGCCAAATTCACAGGCACATTCTCCAGAATCTGCAACGCGGCCGCCGCACACCTTGACGCGCTACACGTGCGAGGGCCCGCCCAACGCTGCTTGCAGCTTTAATGTAGTTTGAATCCGCCATAGAGCACGTTGTCACTTCTGTTCTTTCTCTCTCTTTCTGCAGACTTACTACCGTGTCAGTAACATGGACGGCCGCCTGTCCAATCCCGATCAGTCTCTCACCGAGGACATCGTCATGTTTTCAGCCTCCATCGCCCACCTGTACTCCAACCTCACCAAACCCATCCTGGACGTGGTCGTCACCTGCTACACGCTGCTGCGCACCGCACACTCCAAAGGTGCGTTCGCTTTAACACGAGACACTCTGAAGGTCGGAGAGTGTGTGTTACTGACTGTGATCTTCCTTCCTGCAGGGGCCAACACCACGTGGCCGTCCGTCATCGCCGGCCTGGTGGTGGTGCTCACCGCCAAAGTCCTGCGCTCCTGCTCGCCTCGATTCGGGAAGCTGGTGGCCGAGGAAGCGAGGAGGAAAGGAGACCTGAGATACATGCACTCTCGCATCATCGCCAACTCCGAGGAGATCGCTTTCTACGGAGGACACAAGGTGACACACGCCGCCTAGTGGACAGGAAGGACATGAGGCTTGAATAAGAATCTCAGTCAGGCCATGAAGTCTTTTCCATCCCAAAGTCTCACAGTGTGTTTCATAATAATATGTAACATTGAGTTTGGGTGCGTTTGATTCGCAGACGGAGATGGCCCTGTGTCTGATGATAACGTTTAGTTTGGGTGCGTTTGATTCGCAGGTGGAGATGGCCCTGTGTCTGATGTAACGTTTAGTTTGGGTGCGTTTAATTCGCAGGTGGAGATGGCCCTGTGTCTGATGTAACGTTGAGTTTGGGTGCGTTTGATTCGCAGGTGGAGATGGCCCTGTGTCTGATGTAACGTTGAGTTTGGGTGCGTTTGATTCGCAGGTGGAGATGGCCCTGTGTCTGATGTAACGTTGAGTTTGGGTGCGTTTGATTCGCAGGTGGAGATGTCCCTGTGTCTGATGTAACGTTGAGTTTGGGTGCGTTTGATTCGCAGGTGGAGATGGCCCTGTGTCTGATGTAACGTTGAGTTTGGGTGCGTTTGATTCGCAGGTGGAGATGTCCCTGTGTCTGATGTAACGTTGAGTTTGGGTGCGTTTGATTCGCAGGTGGAGATGTCCCTGTGTCTGATGTAACGTTGAGTTTGGGTGCGTTTGATTCGCAGGTGGAGATGTCCCTGTGTCTGATGTAACGTTGAGTTTGGGTGCGTTTAATTCGCAGGTGGAGATGGCCCTGTGTCTGATGTAACGTTGAGTTTGGGTGCGTTTAATTCGCAGGTGGAGATGGCCCGCTGTCTGATGTAACGTTGAGTTTGGGTGCGTTTAATTCGCAGGTGGAGATGGCCCAGCTGCAGAGGAGCTACACGTCTCTGACTTCTCAGATCCATCAGATCCTGCTGAAGCGTCTGTGGTACATCATGCTGGAGCAGTTCCTCATGAAGTACGTGTGGAGCGCCTCCGGCCTGGTGATGGTCGCCGTGCCAATCATCACTGCCACGGGATACTCTGAACACGGTAAATACACGCCGAGAATCCGTCACGCACACACTGCCGGTGACGGCATCAGAGTAATGATGTCAGCTGTGACCTTTGACTTGTGATGTCAGACTCTGAGGAGGTGAAGCAGGCTGTCATGGTGATGAAGGAGGAGGAGCTGGTGAGTGAGAGGACGCAGGGCTTCACCACGGCCAGAAACCTCCTCAACGCCGCCGCCGACGCCGTGGAGAGGATCATGAGCTCGTACAAGGAGGTACGCATCCTCCTCCTCTTTGCCTCCTGTAGCTCCTCCTCCTTCTGAAACACCTCCTCCTTCTGAAACTCCTCCTTCTGAAACTCCTCCTCCTCTGTCTGAAACTCCTCCTCCTTCTGAAACACCACCTCTGTCTGAAACACCTCTTTCTCTGTCTGAAACACCTCCTCTGTCTGAAACACCTCCTCTGTCTGAAACTCCTCCCTTTTCTGAAACACCACCTCCTCTGTCTGAAACTCCTCCCTTTTCTGAAACACCACCTCCTCTGTCTGAAACTCCTCCCTTTTCTGAAACACCACCTCCTCTGTCTGAAACACCTCTTTCTCTGTCTGAAACACCTCTTTCTCTGTCTGAAACACCTCTTTCTCTGTCTGAAACACCTCTTTCTCTGTCTGAAACACCTCTTTCTCTGTCTGAAACACCTCTTTCTCTGTCTGAAACTCCTCCTCCTCCTTCTGAAACACCTCAGTCAGAAACACCTCCTCTGTCTGAAACACCTCTTTCTCTGTCTGAAACTCCTCCTCCTCTGTCTGAAACTCCTCCTCCTCTGTCTGAAACACCTCCTCCTTCTGATACACCACCTCCTCCTTCTGAAACACCACCTCCTCCTTCTGAAACACCTCCTCTGTCTGAAACACCTCCTCCTCTGTCTGAAACACCTCCTCCTCCTCTGAAACACCTCCTCCTCTGTCTGAAACACCTCTTTCTCTGTCTGAAACACCTCTTTCTCTGTCTGAAACACCTCTTTCTCTGTCTGAAACACCTCTTTCTCTGTCTGAAACACCTCCTCCTCTGTCTGAAACTCCTCCTGCAGGTGACGGAGTTGGCCGGTTACACGGCTCGAGTCTCTGAGATGCTGGACGTGTTTGAAGATGTGAAGGAGGGAATCTACCGCCGCTCTGCAGACAGAGAGGAGGAGCTAACAGGAGGAGGAGCCGTGGTTCAGCACGGTCAGAGGGTCTGTGGTCGTCTGGAGATCAGAGGTAGGGCGCCGGACTCGTCTACCTGTTCAGATCTTCTTCCTGAATGTTTGACTTGTGATGCAGAGGATCTTTTTATAGTGTGTGAAAAGAATGATTTAAAATACTCTGTGGATCCGGTTCTTCTTCTGGACTCTCGGTTCTGGTTCCTTCACCTCGGATCTTGTCAGCGCTCGGTGACCTTCCTCCTCTCCTTCCTGTCTCTAAAGTGAGAGGAGTCTCTGTCCTAGAGCGGCGTCTCTGGGTCTCACCTGTAGCCATCGTCGGTTTCCCTTCAGTATAAAAGGTGAACGTCGGCTCACCTGTGTTTTGGACCTGAGGCGTTGCTGCTGTTAGCGTCAGCTGGATCTGGGAGAGCGCGACACGTTGAACACGGTGACACGTTGAACGCGGCGACGCGTTCCTTCAGATTCACCCCGTGTTGAAGGAAACGCTTCGTCACGTCGGAGCTGCTTCCTCCTTTGCACCGAACCTCCTGACTGCAGCTGCTGCAGTTTGTTAGTGAAGCTGAGCCAAACTTTGGAGCGTTTGCTGCGGCCCGTCACGGTCCGGGACCAGGACCGGAACCAGAAGGACTCTCTTCTTCACGCTTTGTTGACGTTCGGTCGGCGTAGCAGCTCCTGGCAGATCAGAGACACTCTGATGGGCTGTAAACATGAGACATGCAGGAAGTTTTGAACCGAGGAGCAGGATCCAAACGCACGGGTCTTAACGAGTCCACGGTTCTCGATACTCAGCCCTACATGAGACTGTCAGGTGTGTAAATCTGTAAAGCGTTTTGGGCGGCTTGATTGCGCACAAAGTCGACGTAAAGATGTCATTTCCTGCGAATTCGCTCCGGACGGCACGAAAGACGCGTTTGTCGCGTCATTCGACATTCTGTCTGAAACACCTCCTCTTTCTGAAACATCACCTCCTTCTCTGTCTGAAACATCACCTCCTTCTCTGTCTGAAACATCACCTCCTCCTCTGTCTGAAACATCACCTCCTCCTCTGTCTGAAACACCTCCTCTGTCTGAAACATCACCTCCTCCTCTGTCTGAAACATCACCTCCTTCTCTGTCTGAAACATCACCTCCTCCTCTGTCTGAAACATCACCTCCTCCTCTGTCTGAAACACCTCCTCTTTCTGAAACATCACCTCCTTCTCTGTCTGAAACATCACCTCCTTCTCTGTCTGAAACATCACCTCCTCCTCTGTCTGAAACACCTCCTCTGTCTGAAACATCACCTCCTCCTCTGTCTGAAACATCACCTCCTCCTCTGTCTGAAACACCTCCTTCTCTGTCTGAAACACCTCCTCTGTCTGAAACATCACCTCCTTCTCTGTCTCCTTCTCTGTCTGAAACATCACCTCCTTCTCTGTCTCCTTCTCTGTCTGAAACATCACCTCCTCCTCTGTCTGAAACACCTCCTTCTCTGTCTGAAACACCTCCTCTGTCTGAAACATCACCTCCTTCTCTGTCTCCTTCTCTGTCTGAAACATCACCTCCTTCTCTGTCTGAAACACAGATAAACACAGATAAATTCGGGAGACCAGATTCTATTTCTATCTATTTCTTGGCTCCACGTCACCTTGTGCTGCTGTGCTAATTTGAATTTCCCCTACAGCTGATCCATAAAGGAACCTTTCAGCTTCATCTGAAAGACTCTTTAACTCCTCCTCAGCACTGCAAACCAGTTTTATTTCTGTATATCATTATTTAATATTTGTACATAACCTTTGATCTGTGAACTACAAACTGCATCTCGTACCTCGTTATAACAGATGGATCGTAACTCTTTAGTGTTGCTTTGAGTTTCAGAAGACATGATGAAGTCTGTGTGTGCAGGTCACGTGATCAGTGTGGAGAAGGGGATTCGCTGTGAGAACCTGCCAATCATCACTCCGACCGGAGACGTGGTGGTTTCCAGCCTCAACATCCAGGTAACGCATGCAGCGATGCAGTGTGTGTGTGTGGCCACACGGGGTCAGTGTTGTTCCTCTTCACTGATGATCCCTCACAGTCAGATTAAATCAAAGCCTTATGTCTCTGTCAATATGATCTTAATCATCTAAAATCAGTTCAGGCGCATTGCCCCTAAAAATAGGTCTCCTCCACCTCGCCGCAATCCATCCGTTTATTTATTTATCAATTCATTTAAATGGGACAGCTCATATTAATGAACATATTAAGTGCAATTTTAATTGTATTAAAGTTCTATTTAGTGCAGCAGGGTCAGTTATGAGGTGACTGTTTGTGTCCCCAGTGCAAATCATTTTGTGAAGTGTTTTTTTGGACAAATACTAGTTACTTAAAGTCAGTTGTTATTAATTCTGATCACAATGAGACTCCTCAGTTGTTGTTTTTAACATTTTCAAAGCTTTGGTTTCAGAGGTACTCTGGGATTTTGCCATGTCCCCAGTCAGCTGTGATCTAAAATATAACCCGTAAAAACACACGTAATTCCAAATATTTCATTGTTATTTAATTTTTTTATGTTCAAAATCTATTTAACCAAATGATGTTTTATCAAAATTTTTCACTTTTGTACAAAAGAAATAAGGTTTTATGTTTGTCCCCAGTTTGACATTTTTTAGGGAGGAACCGAAATGAAAATTCTTGGCCGAAACCGAATATAATGAAAACACTTTCCTGAACACAGAACACAGTCACATTTTTTCCATTTATTTTGCCTCTTTGTTTACCATTGGATAAATTAAACAGTCAAAATGAGCTTTTTCCTCAGTGTAGCTATGGTGGGGGGGTCCGGGGCCCGAGAGGGGCCGGTAAAGTAAATTACATGAGTCCATTTACTTTTAATAGACACATGTAATATATTTTCTACTTCCTGTGAATATAATCCAGTTAATCTTATTTCCATCCTGTACAGACGCCTTATTTTGAAAACCGGACGTTGTCACATGTGTTTCCTCCTCGTGCTAAATCCATCCAGTCCGACCCGGTTTGATAAATAAAGTTGTAACATGAAGACTTCACAGCTTCTCTTCATACTAAAGAGACAAAGTGACAGGATAAAGTCTCTAACCTGCCTGTCAGCTCGCTCTGGGCCGCTTCACTTACCGTAAAGGCTGGAATACGTGTGCACTCCAAATTTAGGCGCGGCTAACTTAATCGCCGTCTCACAGACGAGAGACAGAAACACTCAAAGCGGTTCTTTTCTAAGAAGTCAGCCACAGATGGAGCAGATGTGCTGGAGACAGTTCAGCAGGACAGCGTCTGCAAACGGCTCGGACTCTTTAAAATGCTTCCACGCTGCCGACATCTTGGCAACGCGATTGTTCAGTAAAGTTTATTCGGTCATTAGACTCATTAGGCCGAACACAGAAAGGGCTGTTTTTGCTGTTTTCAGCCGAACATTCGGTTCATCCCATTTACATTCAGTCAGTTCAATGTGTTTGGACGTTACGTGTCCACCCTGTCAGGCCTCGGTTCTGAGGAGATCAATAGATTCCTCATCGAGGGTTGAAGGTCATGTGAGCCATCGTGCTCACGAGACGTTGAGTAATTCTTATCATAAATCACTTTTCTTGTGTAAAAACACGTTTTCTGAACGCGCTTGTTTTTCTCACCACTGTGCTGTTTACAAATGACTTTATTGTTCTATCAAATATCTAATAAGAGTGAGGAACATGTGATTTCTATAAAAATATCTTTTTAGTAGCAACGATGCCCTGAAAACCCTTTAAAACAGTTATATCTGTCGTCCTGCGTGTCACATGTTGTTAATATATCTGACTTTAATACAGTAAAGGAGCTCGACCAGTATGTTTTTCATGAAGTTAGATCCTTGATGTGACAGAACTTTAAAATATAGCTCAACTATTTATTTATCCTCAGTTTTGATGTCCAAATGGGACGACAACGTTGTCGGACTGGTCGATCTGTGGCCGCAGCTCGTTTTTACAACAAGAGTGATGATCTGTGTTTTTAAAAACGTTTCCAGTGTTTCAGCTTTTCAAAAATCTGACTTTGAAGGCCCGTGCCGAATGTCCAGACACCGGCGTCTTCACTTCCAGTGTTTCTCAGCTCACATAGGATGGTGATGACGTCAGTCAGTACTGAGCACGCTCAGTGCGCCGCACTCCTTTATCTCTGTTACCATCTCTGAGGTCAGAGGTCAGAGCCGAGGCTACAGCTCATTAGCACGCACACACAACAGAGCGATTATAGAGACTTTTCTGTGGTGAAGACAGAGGAAGAGCGAGGCGAGATGGAAAGAGAAGAAGAAGAAGAGGAACATTGATGGCAACAGAAACGCTTCTCTGTCGTCTGATTCTCGACCTTCGACCTCGTCGCCCTCATACACGCTCTGTGATTGGTCCATTCTCTCTGGGTGTCGTGAGGAAGAGTTCAGCGTCTGCAGTCACGTCTATGGAGACATTTTCCAGCGTTTCAGGTCGGACGTTAGAGCGACGGCATGTAGAAAGATGCCAGTGAAGGTCCCAAGGAAGCAGGAGTGAGGATCTCCCTAACGATTCGATTTGATTACCTTTCAGAGAGCTGCGATTATCGATGCATCTTCTTTTTCTGTACAGGATTTTTGGAAAATTACTAAACTTTTATTTGCACATTAAAATCCTCGTTTGCCTCCGTAATGCACTTTACTAAGCTCAGCTCCTCCTGCTCGCCAGCGTGCTTCCTTTAAGTTTTCTGACTTATCTGCAGGCGGAAAGATAGTTGAACCATCAGTCTGTGTTCAGGACAGAGCAGCCAAAATCATTAGTGCATCGATATTAATCATTCATGCTGCAGCGGCTGTGAGCCGGATACAGGGTGGACGCCACGGATTGTCCTGCTGCTGAATTTCCCAGAGTTTCACCATTAAAATCGTGTTATTAGTTAACATTTCGTTCATTCAGCTACATGCCCTGTTAAGAGAAATAACTGCCACATGTGACCTGCATTTGTCCCTTTCATTTATATGTGATGTTGTTTGTTTTATTTCTATTTAAATTGTAACTGAGCCGTCTGTTTTCCTTCTGTGCAGCAGAGCGTAAATGTAAACATGGACGAATTGTACCAATTTACATTTACTCATTTGGCAGACGCTTTTATTCAAAGCGACTTCAACAGAGCATGAAACACAGCACGAGATCTACAGCTGACAATAAAGACTAGTAAGAGCTAACACTAGTAAGGGACTGAGGTCGCTTTGTGTGAAGGGATGGCAGAGCCAGACGGCGTTCACTGGAGGAGCGCAGTGTCCCAGAAGGAACGTGGGCTTGGATTATGGAGTTTAGGTAGATGGTGCAGACCCAGGAGGAGCTCTGGATGCAGCATCAGGGACTTCGATTAGATTCTGGAGACCCCGAGGAGCCAGTGGAGGTCACTGAGTGATGGAGGGACATGAAACCAGTCCAAAAGGACTCAAGTCGCTCCATTACTGTGTGGCCTCCACTCGCTCCCCGGGGCCTACCTACTACCATTTCTGTGAGATAAAATATAACTACCTTCGGACTGTTCTGAAATATTGGTATTTTAGAATTCCAATTAAAAACCTTTTCTATTGATAAACAAGTTCTTTGAGCCAGAAGCCACGAAACAAGCAGCAAGCACGTAGAGTTTCAAACTGTGGCTTTTCTTCCCCTCAGGTGGACGAGGGGATGAACGTGTTGATCACAGGTCCAAACGGCTGCGGGAAGAGTTCTCTGTTCAGGATCCTCAGTGGACTGTGGCCTGTTTATGGAGGAGTACTGTACCGTCCAGAACCACAGCACATGTTCTACATCCCTCAGAGGTAATACTACTACAACTACTACAACTACTAGTATTATGCTGTCCAGTTGTTCTTCACACCAGGTCTGCAGTCAGCAGCGCCGGCCCGTGTCATAGGCGGTTGCCTTGGGCGCAAACTGTCAGGGGGCTCCGCAATAGACGGTTTTCAACTCTGTGTCAATCAACTGTGCCCAGCTTCTGCGACACCGGCGTACGCCGTGATGGTAATTAAGGGCGCTTTCACACCTGCCTCATTTACTTCGGTTGAATCGCACTAGAGTTCGTTTTGGGCAGGTGAGAATGCAGCACTTGCACTCGGGTGCGCACCACAAGCGTACCGAGACCTGCTTGAAGAGGCGGTCTCGGTACGCTTTCAAACAAACTCTGGTGCGGTTCGCTTGTGGTGTGAAAGCAAACAAACCAACCTCAGGATTTTATGACAGCAGAGATCTGATCTGAGCTTTATTTCCAAAGCTGAACCTCTAATAAATCCGTCTGCTGACTGCGACATGTGTTCAGCAATCTTATAATTGATCTGTATAAGCCGCTGTGTTTACGTTTATGTTTAAGTCTTTTGGTAACGTCAGCGCGGGTATTTTCCCTGATTAATAGGTTAAAATCTGTTTAAAAAAAGGAGAGCACTCCGTTTACCCTGTCACTTCATTAAGTCCACAAAACATGTGTGACAGCGAGACCGCAGCATAAACCCTGAATAATTCCTGCACTACATTATTCATATTAGGCTCTGCGGTCGACCTGCGGTCTAACTTCAGGCTACAATTCATGCTCATAATAAATTATTACTTTGTGAGTGTGAACATGAACCGGACCAGAACTGAAATGCAGCAGTGTATCGGTTTTTTTTCACTTGGTCGGCACCAAATGAACCGAACTACCGGTGTGAAAACGCACTGGCGCTGTGAGTCCAGACAGTCGGGACGAGTCATGTCGTATTTTTGCAACATAAACATGTAAAACCTGAAGCGCAGCCCTGCTCTGTATCTGCTGAAGTTCGCCTGTGGATTTGTGGTGAAATTTCTGTTTCAGCTGGTTTCGGTTTCACACGCAGCATTCAGTCCCAAACTGCGTCGGCCAAACAGTCTGAAGGGGATAATGCACAGCAGAGGACAGGTCTTTGTCTTTGTCTTTGTCTTTGTCTTTGGCAGAGATTCTGAATGTACAGCAGGTTTTGAACATGAGCTGAAAACCTGCTGAAACACAGCAGCCACTAAAGTCCAGGAGTTTATAATGAACATTAAAATGAGCTTATTTGAGGTGTCACATGCAAAAGACAGAGGAGAAAGAGGAGGGAAGGCTGAATCACACCTGCATGTGCGCTGACTCAGCAGGGATTTTATTAAATCAGAAAAGTTGATCTACAGGAGAAAAGATTTAAAAGCAGTAGCTACAGAATGCCTGAAACTCTCTCTGCATTATAGAAGTTAATATTTTAGATTTTGATTTGTCATCTGACGCCTGTATTTTGTGTTTTTCTGAGCAGTTGAAACTTTTCCAGCAGAATTTTTCACCAGACTGCAGGAAATGAAGTCTTCCGAGCTTAAACTTTTCTGTGGGACGGCCCCCAGACCCTCCTCTTCATTTGAGTCCCCCCCCACCAATTTCTCACCTAGGGCTCCAAAAGTCGTCAGTGACGTCTGTCGAGATGCCTCTGTAGCTCGGCCCTCGGCTGCCGGACCCGAGCGGCGGCAAGAAGCTTCACTGTTGAAGTACTGATGTGGTTCTGTGTACTGCGCAGGCCCTACATGTCAGAGGGGACCCTCAGAGACCAGGTGATCTACCCGGACTCGCTGGAGGAGATGGTTCAGAGAGGAGTCAGAGATTCAGATCTGGAGGAAATCCTTCGGACCGTCCACCTGCTCTACATCCTGGACAGAGAGGGAGGTCAGTGAGTGTTTAGGATTAACGAGTTAATCATCAGCTGATCTGCAGGTAAACCGTTTGATCCAATCAGAGCTGGCTCTGTCACCACATGATCCTCTCAACTAAATTCATACTGTTAGAAATCCTCTTTCATAATAATATGAAATGTGAGTTTACTTTCGCAGAGCTGGAACCTGCTGACGGGGCCCCGGCCCTGAACGCACCGCAGAGCTCCTGGTCTTTACTGTTTGTTGTGGTGTCTCCGTCAGGCTGGGAGTCGGTCAGCGACTGGAAAGACGTTCTGTCTGGAGGAGAGAAACAGAGGATGGGGATGGCTCGCATGTTCTACCATCGGTAAATGTTTACTGACTGCACCTCCAAAAGGTCTCGCACACAGACCAGGTTCAGTAAAGCCGCCGTCCTCCTGATCCGTCCTGAGCTCCGTCAGAGCGTCTGAAGGGGTTTTTCAGAAGTGAAACCTCTGGAGACTTTAAAACTACAGTGTGTGACAGCAGCCTCTGTGCATGATTAGTCCAGATCCACCAGTGGATCCTGTTCCCAGCTGTAGTCCCGGTCTCTGAGGAGGTACTCTGGACCTGGAGCCGGATCGGAGGCTGAACACGATGATGGATGTTTACTGACTTCTCTCTCTCTTTCTCTGCGTGTTGTGTGAATGTCTCTCGTCCAGCCCTCGCTACGCTCTGCTGGACGAGTGTACGAGCGCCGTCAGCATCGACGTGGAGGGAAGCATCTTCCAGGCTGCAAAGGATGCTGGGATAGCCCTGCTGTCAATCACGCACAGACCCTCCCTGTGGTGAGCACACACACACAGCAGGACATGGATTATTATTGGAACAGTAACATCAGGTAGTTTCAGTGTCTTCAGCCTGCAGGGGGCAGCAGAGCTCCGAGCTGCTCCGGCTGCCACACCCTGATGTTTCTGTCCTCCTCTTCTTCTGTCTCCTCTAACAGGAAGTACCACTCTCACCTGCTGCAGTTTGATGGAGAAGGAGGATGGAGGTTTGAACCTCTGGACGCCTCCACCCGTCTCTCCCTGCAGGTCTGTCTGGTGTTGAAATCAAACCCTTACTGTTGCTGCTCCTCAGCCTCGGTGGAGCTCTGCACATCGTTTCCTGTCCTGGCTTTTTAAAATACCCAAAAGCGTGTTAAAGAAAGAAAAAGGGTCACCAGATTCAGACTTCGGGTTGAGTTCACCAACATGAAAGCTCCTGTTCACTCAGGAAAGGATTTATATTTAAATCACAGCAAATATTGGTTGGAGGTAGATTTTTCTTCTGTTTTTTTATGCAGCATTTTTTTCAGCACCTGCCTGAAACCTCTGCACAGAACTTTATGTGCTGCACATAAATAAACACACCGATCAGCCGTAACGTCCTGAGCGCCTGACAGGTGAAGCGTAGAACGCTGATTACCTGGTCACCTGTCAGGCGGCAGGTCAACATCGTGTCCTCAGAGTTGATGTGTTTGAAGCAGGAGCAATGGGCAGCGTGAGGATCGAAGGCCAGCCCGACGAGCTGCTGCTGGTTCTGATAGAAAGGGGTCCAGGGCTCGACGGGTCGGGGCAGCAGGTGGTCATAATGTTATGGCTGATCGGTGGAATCATCAGAGGCCCCACGATACGATATCATTGCTATTTATTACCTTTTTTCCAACTTTGTCAACATCTTTTTTTATCTAAAAAGATAAATTTCTCACTTTTTTAGTCCCCCAGATGGAGCTGTTGAGTTTTCTGTTGGACTGAAACACGATTCTTAAATTCTGATGTGCAATCTAAACAATAAAACATCGATACTTGTGTACGTTACGTGTATCGATACAGTATTGCCACGAAAGATATTGCGATACTATGCTGTATTGATTTTTTTTGTGTGTGTGCTTCTGTCTGTGTATGTCCGCCCTCTGATTGGCTGGTTACCTGTCCAGGTGTAACCCCGCCCCGCGTCCACACACCACGTGTTTCAGTGAGCTCGACACTCAGCTCAGTGAATCTGTTCAGTTTGTGAAGATGTGAAAATAAATAAATAAATAAATAACTGAACTTCCTCAGCTGACCCACGGGCCCTGCTGCGGTAACCATGGTAACCAGCGTCCGTGCAACATCACGCCTCCGGCACGTTGTGTGTCTGTGTGTGTGTGTGTGTGTGTGTGTGTGTAAAACAGAGTGAGAGGAAATCAACCAATCAGCTGCCTACGCGTTTTGTTTAAAATGATCGTGAAACTTTATTTAAACGGGTCGCGCTGACGCTTTTTGTCTGCTTCCTTTCTCAGGAGGAGAAACACCGACTGGAGAGTCAGCTGTCGGGGATTCCCAAGATGCAACAGAGACTGGCGGAGCTGTGTGTCCTGCTGGGGGAGGAGGAGGAGTGAACTGCAGAGGAAGAGTCCCTGATGGAAGAAATCTGCTTTTTTTAATAGTTACCATGGAGACACACACAGCAGGCTGATCATGTGATTGATCTGATGGTTGTAAGTTTCTCGGGCTGATCTGGTGTCTGTTGTGAGTTTAACTGGTGTGATGGAGCTGCTCACTAACAGGACCGGTCCTTGATTACAGACGGTGATCAGAAACATTAATAAAGAACTTTAATATGAGACGTTATAAACGAGACGAAGCTGCACAATCGCCAGGAACAATTTACAAAAGTAGTAAAAACTAGGGCTGAACAATCCAAATCACAGCACGGCCTACCGACATATTTGTTAAAGGTCATGTGTGCCAAAATAACATGTTAAATTAATCAGCCCCTCCAGGATTTTGCCATCACAACTACAAACCCCCGCGAGTTCGTTGCCACGCATCATCAAACTCACTTCGTTGTTTAGAAGACCAGGAATCCAGATCTTCTTCACCAAAGTGGGTAACATAAAGAGAGAGAACGTTAGAAACTCATGGAGGACGTCAGACGTGACTCTGAGACGCAGGCTGCTGCATGCATTTAAGGATTCAGCTTTAAAACGTTTAAAACGTCACAGTTTTCACTTATTCCCACAGTTTCACCTCAGAAAAATGCCCAAGAACATCACAGTTTTTTTTTTTTTTAAACTGCAGCAAAATCACAAAAAAGTCCCGCGAGATCCTGGAGGGACTGATATAAGATCGTGTCCCACAAATCATCTTCTAGAGACTTAAGAAAACATCTGTGTTTGGTACAGATCCTGCAAAAGTCGCACTGTAATTCATTCTAATGTTTTTCAACGAAAATGAGAGCAATGATGTAAAAATGATCAACGGACCACGGTCGCCCGCTGAGGCTGCAAAGGTTCAAACTGCTCACCTGAAACTCATCGTTCACACAGCGACAGCAGAACCTGCAGGAGCAACCTGCTCAAGGACACTTCGACTCGATCAAACCGCCGACCTTCTGATTAGTGGACGACCCGCTCTACCTCCTGAGCCGCGGCTCTGAGTTTTTTTTTTTTTTTTTGTGAACAAACTGATAATTGATGATTATTCAAATTAATATATATTAAAACAGAGAATCTGATGAAGCCTCCTGTGTGCTCCTGTTTGTTTTTTAATGTAATCTGTTCTAGAACAGCCTGCCCTGGTTTGTGCTGGAATATTTATTTTTTATTAATATAAAGTTATTAATATTCTGAATATGTGATGCAGATAAAGTTAAACGTAGAAAGCAGAGAAGAAGAAAAGTATTTCCTGATTAATAGTGGATTATTTGTTCAGGATCAGTTCAGGTTTCAGTCAGAGTTTTACGCTTGTAAGTCTGAACAGTCACAGCCTCTACTGATTAATGCAAATATTGGTCTTTTGTCCCTGTCAGGGTCCTGTGGACTGATGTTTCCAGTGATCTGATTGGTCAGTGTTATCTGTGAACATGGTGATCTAGACCAGTTAAAATTAAACGAGCCTCATGACACCTGGAGTGGATTCAGGCCCGACAAAACATAGCAAAACACTTATTTGTGTTGGACACCCTTTTATGCGAGTGTTGCAACTACGGCAGCTGAGAAGGACATGATGAAATCTATTTGTACACAAAATTCTGCGTTTGCCGTCCACAGTAGCCGAGAACATTGAGTTAAAGGCTTTGTGGGAACTCGGGGGCCACCAAACAGACCTTAAAGTTGCTTCACATGTTTCACACTGCTTCACATTTCACCCCGCTTCACATGTTTCACAGAGTTTCACGTTTCACATCGTTCCACATGTTTCACATTGTTTCACGTTTCACACTGTTTCACGTTTCACACCGCTTCACGTTTTACATCGTTCATGTTTCACATAGTTTCACGTTTCACACTGCTTCATGTTTACATCGTTCATGTTTCACACCGTTTCACGTTTCACACCGCTTTACATGTTTCACACCGCTTTTCATGTTTCACACTGTTTCACGTTTCACACCGCTTCACGTTTCACCCCGCTTCACGTTTTACATCGTTCATGTTTCACATAGTTTCACATTTCACACTGCTTCATGTTTACATCGTTCATGTTTCACACCGTTTCACGTTTCACACCGCTTTACATGTTTCACCCTGCTTCATGTTTTACATCGTTCATGTTTCACACCGTTTCACGTTTTACATCGTTCATGTTTCACACCGTTTCACGTTTTACATCGTTCATGTTTCACACCGTTTCACGTTTCACACCGCTTTACATGTTTCACCCTGCTTCATGTTTTACATCGTTCATGTTTCACACCGTTTCACGTTTCACACCGCTTCACATGTTTCACACAGTTTCACATTTCACACTGCTTCATGTTTACATCGTTCACGTTTCACACCGCTTTACATGTTTCACCCTGCTTCATGTTTTACATCGTTCATGTTTCACACCGTTTCACATTTTACATCGTTCATGTTTCACACCGTTTCATGTTTTACATCGTTCATGTTTCACACCGTTTCACGTTTCACACCGCTTTACATGTTTCACCCTGCTTCATGTTTTACATCGTTCATGTTTCACACCGTTTCACGTTTCACACCGCTTCACATGTTTCACACAGTTTCACATTTCACCCTGCTTCATGTTTTACATCGTTCATGTTTCACACCGTTTCACATTTCACACCGCTTTACATGTTTCACACCGCTTCACATGTTTCACACAGTTTCACATTTCACACTGCTTCATGTTTACATCGTTCATGTTTCACACTGTTTCACGTTTCACACCGCTTTACATGTTTCACCCTGCTTCATGTTTTACATCGTTCATGTTTCACACAGTTTCACGTTTCACACTGCTTCACATTTTACATCGTTCATGTTTCACACAGTTTCACGTTTCACACTGCTTCACGTTTTACATCGTTCATGTTTCACCCCGCTTCACGTTTTACATTGTTCATGTTTCACACCGCTTTACATGTTTCACACCGCTTCACATGTTTCACACAGTTTCACGTTTCACACTGCTTCATGTTTACATCGTTCATGTTTCACATAGTTTCACGTTTCACACTGCTTCACGTTTTACATCGTTCATGTTTCACACCGTTTCACGTTTCACACCGCTTTACATGTTTCACTCAGTTTCACATTTCACACTGCTTCACGTTTTACATCGTTCATGTTTCACACCGTTTCACGTTTCACACCGCTTTACATGTTTCACTCAGTTTCATGTTTCACACTGCTTCACGTTTCACACTGCTTCACGTTTTACATCGTTCATGTTTCACACAATTTCACGTTTCACACTGCTTCACGTTTCACACTGCTTCACGTTTTACATCGTTCATGTTTCACACAGTTTCACGTTTCAAACTGCTTCACGCTTCACACCACTTCACGTTTTACATCGTTCATGTTTCACACCGCTTCACGTTTTACATCGTTCATGTTTCACACCGCTTCACGTTTCACACCGTTTCTCGTTTCACATCGTTTCACACCGCTTCACGTTTCACACACTTCACGTTTCACATCGTTTCACACCGCTTCACGTTTCACACACTTCACGTTTCACATCGTTTCACACCATTTCACGTTTCACATACTTCACATTTCGTGCTCATATTTAGAGAACACATTAATTTATTCTTTGTAAGAATCTCACTTTATATTATTAATATGTAGAATAATGAATAGACCTCAGACTCATGTTCACGTGTTGTCCTGCTCATTAAGGGACGTAATAATCAGAACAACTAATCAGATAATAATATTCAGCCACTAATTACTAATGTCCAAAAAATGTCTCACTGGACACCTGTGACTCAGGTGTTTCCAGCTCTGAGCTGAATCTGTCTTCCTCTCTCATCTGTTCAGTTTACTTAAAATCTCATTAGCTGGAACCTGTTCATTTAAAGGTACTTATACTTTAATTGAGTATTTATCTTCAAGTCTTTCTCTCACATACACAATCAACAGACACTATCTGAATATTTTGCTCGAGGACACTTGAACACACAGACGGGAGGAGCCGGGGATCGAACCTCCGCCCTCCTGATCAGTGGGCGACCCAACCGGAGCCGATCAGAGAGTCTGATTCAGGTCTGGGTCTCAGAGTATTTGCCACCTTTGAGATAAACCCAAAGAGTCAGAATCAGTAATCGATTCTCTTCATGTATGATATGTGAGCCAGGCAGCAGCTGGTTGCGGGTTCGGTTCCCGGCAGCCGGGCAGGACCTCTTTTTTTTTTTTAGGAGCGCCAGAAAATCCTACCGGCGTCGTGCGCAGCGGGGCGGGGTCTCTGTCGGACCTGTTGTGCGGCTGTCGGTGCGGATTGTGCTGGTTTGTATCTCTGCGGATTTCTGGAAGTTTCACAGCGCAGTTTGGACCCCGGCGGACCGCAGACCAGCCCGCCGAGCTCAGGTGAGTCTGACCCGGATCACACTGCCCCCCTTTTCACGGCTCCAACTTGTCCCGAGCTGCAGCTGCTGCAGGAAGGAAGGAGCGTGAGTGCTTCAGGCGTGTGACAGCACCGCGACAAACTCCGTTTGCATATCCGACCGTTTAAAATGTTCTCGGTTATCTTTGTTTTATTTCACTGAAATAAATAAGTCAGTGTGTCTTCAGACTCGAGGTGAGCCGGCCTTTAATTCGGCTTTAGTTGTTTAGTTAAATGTCAGTTTTCTGTGTCGGGTCTGCGGCTTTAAATCAAACAGCCGTTAAAACACAGCGGCGCAGGCTGGAAATAAGTGCGTTAAAAAGTTGAGATTTCTGTAATGGAGTCTGGTTGGTGGATTGTGAGCGAGCCGAATGTAAAGAAGAGTGAACATTTAAATCACCTGTTCGGTTTAGTTCTGAAAGTTTTTGTGTCCGAGACAGAAACTGGAACTGTTTTTATTTCAGTTTTAATAGTGTCTTTCTGTGTGTCGGGGTGTTCCCAGCCTGTCCTGGCACGGCACGGCTCAGCCCACAGCCTCATACTGAATAGCTGACATTCCAACACACGCACACTGCTGCTGTAGTGTGTTTTTTTAGGAAGAAGTGAAGTTAGAATCCACCTTTGCTGACTTTAGGTAAAGGAAGTCTCACGTGACCTCCTGAGAACACAAACAATGGACAACTCCCCCCCCCCCCCCCCCCCCCCACGCGCGCGCGCACACACAGAGGTAGATCAATCTGCTTTTTCAGAAATACAAAGTGATTAAAACCAGCTGTTTCTGCCACAACATAAACATGTTCTACAATTTTATTTATTCAGCACAAAGGAATAAGTGGAGATGGTAACATGCATTAAAGAGGAGGAGAGAGGAGCTCAGTGCATCATGGGAAATCCCCCGGCAGTCTAGGCCTATAGCAGCATAACTAAGGGATGGTTCAGGACTCACCTGAGCCAGAGGAGCTTGATAGCTGAACGCTCTGGCTCCTAGTCTACTTTTGGAGACTCTAGGAACCACAGGTGCATTCTGGGCAGCGAGGCTAAAGTCTGACTTGTTGACTGATTAAACAAGTGACTTTCTGTCTGGAGTTCTGCGCGGCTGCAGCAGGTTGTCTCTCAGGATTCATTGTTTTCATTCACAAATAAACTCTAAATTATTATTATGGTATGTTCAAGAGAGAATTTTGTTTGTTTGCTTTTTTGCCCATGAAATAGTAAAAAGCCTAAAAATGTCACTTCTGTTAAAAACCAGCGAACATTATTTTCCATTTCTGCTTAAAAAAGTGAAACAATTTCTGATTGACTGAGTAATGTTTCAACTCTAATATATATTATAGTGTATATGTAATAATCTTGTGCATCATGATAACCTTCATAAAGCAACTTTTGATTTTAACATATTGAAACGTGTGAAGAGTTGTGAATTATAAAAAAATAAGTTATTGGTAGCGGTTATTGTGGTTGTGCTTTTTGGATGTACTTAATGGTGGTTTGACACTATTTAAAATTAGTGAATGAAATCTGGTATGAGAGGAAAAAATGTCTGACGTTCGAGGAAGCAGCTGTGACCGCGTCAGGATTTCTTCTTCATGTGTTTCTTTGTATAAAAGCTACATTCCTGTTCCTCCTGACAGTCACAGCTCAGGGTCACAGTGATTAAAATGATAATTTGTTGTTTTCTGAATGAGATCTGGTGAAAAGACGAGTGTCTCACAAGACTCAGGCCATGTGACCTGCACGAAGCGGCATCAGTGACATCATCATCATCATCATCATCATCCGTGTGATGAAGATTATTTAACTGAAAACGTCCATTTGACTAATCTGAAGGATTTAGTCTGAGTCCAGATTCAGATTACTGTTTAATCACCTCTAATCTGCACTCACACACACACACACAGTGTTAATGTGCTGTAATCTGGTTTAGCTCGGTGTGTTCACACAGTCAGACTGAACTGGACTCACACCAGTAAAAACCATTTGCCCGTCTGTGTGTTTGTTAAATGTGTTGTGTAGTTTTTCCTTCTTAAATCGATCTAAATGTTTAAACCTGTTTATTAACAGATCAGTTTCACTGGCTCTGTGTTTTCTTTTTAGGGCCATTAGACAAAAATGCGGGAGTCGCTAACTGGATTGTGTATGTATGTGTTAGGGCTGAACGATTAATCGTTTTCAAATCGAAATTGCGATTTGAAAGAACGCGATTAGCTAATCGTGAAGACGGCGATTAAAATGAAGGTTAATTATACAGTTGTCATCCTTGTGTGACAGACCTGCTCGCCAATCACAAGCTCCATGCGCCTCGTGTTACGGTCGTACTCCCCAATCAGAGCGGGCGCAGGGCGCGTACGTTTTACAACAACAAACGAAACTGGAGGAAAACGTGGCATAATGGCGCCAGCTGAACCGCCACAAGCGGCGTCATCTCACACTGACGTGTTTCAGCAGCGGAGCCTTTAGCCTACACGTTAACGTGTTGTTAATGTGTCATTTTGTGTGCTTCAACTACGGATAACGACTCTCTGCAGGCTAACGTTACATATCCACATGGAGCATTTCAGAATAAGAGCGTTTTGCCTGTCTGATTTTGCTGACTTTTTTTTGACAACTATTTTTTCAGTTGTCCTTGATTTTTGTGCTTCTACTATGGTTAAGTAGCTACGTAGTTAAAACGTTTCTTTCTTTTCTTTGTTTAACTGTGTTTATTGTTAATGTACGATCGGGAGTCTCCAAAGGGTGTTTTATTTTGAAAATCGACCCGATTCTCTCCTTCCTGCCTGGTTCTGGTTGTGCTCTGTGCTGCTTGACACGGCTTCAGTCAAAAATAGACTGGCAGTGAATATTGAACTTTAGCAAAACTTCATAAAAAAAACATCGCAAATCGACTCGTAATCGCAATATCTGGCAGAGAAATTCAGCGCGAAGGACAGCTGCATTATTGATAATAAAAATCTAGCAGGTTGCCAACTTTGCTAACAGCCAAACATCAAGCGAGCGCGACAACACGAGACTCAGAAACATTACTGGCTACTAGAGGTGTGAATCTCTCGGCTCCTCCCTGGTCACCACCGTCCTTCCTTTAACAACCAGACTTCTGAAAACATAAAGATAATTGAACTATCAGGACGTCAGTCTATGTTCAGGACAGAGCTGTACTCCAGTTTAGCTTCTACCTGATGTTCTCAACCCTGGATAAGTAACGTTAGCTAGTAATGACATGCAGCTAATTAACATTACTTCGTTACTAATTCAGCTAATGTTACATTGCAGCCAAAACAACCTGCTGTACAGGGGAGATGTTTGCTGGCGCTAACTGCCTTCACTTTCCGTCAATAACCTAGCTGTTTTACCCTGTTTCCAGTCTTTATGCTAAGCTAATAGTTCCACTTGTTTCCAGACTTTATGCTAAAGTAAGCTAGCTTTTTCCCTCTGTTTCTAGACTTTATGCTAAGCTAAGCTAGCAGTTTCCCCCTGAATGCGGTACAGTGGAGATGTTTGCTGGCGCTAACTGCCTTCACTTTCCGTCAATAACCTAGCTGTTTTACCCTGTTTCCAGTCTTTATGCTAAGCTAACAGTCCTGCCTGTTTCCAGTCTTTGTTATAAGCTAAGCTAGCAGTTCTTCCTGTCTCCAGTGATTATGCTAAAGTAAGCTAGCCTTTTCCCTCTGTTTCTAGACTTTATGCTAAGCTAAGCTAGCAGTTTCCCCCTGAATGCGGTACAGTGGCGCTAACTTCTCTTTCCAGCAGCAGGGAAACGACAGACTTTATTAACGGGCACACTGACCTGCACTGCACAGTCTGATATTTGAGTTATTGAGCTGTGGCTCTCAGAACCCGGTCAGGTTCAGTCAGGTCTCAGAGACACTGGTACTGTTCAAGTTTGGGGTCTCAGTTTTAGGTCCCTGCAGAACTGACACTACCTCAGCCACCTAACTACTACCTGGTAATACCGACCACCTAACACCGCTCTTTTCACCGGCAGCAGCTCAGTCCATAAGAACTTAGACCCGCCGGTTCGAGTCCGGCTCTGGCCAGAGAGCCGACGTGTGGACCGGTAGCTGGAGAGGTGCCAGTTCACCTCCTGGGCCCTGCCGAAGGAGGCGTTAGGCAAGCCCCTGAACCCCCAACCTCTCGGGGCGGCGCGCTACATGGCAGCCCCCTCGCTCTGACGTGTATATTTCATTATCACCTAAATTTCACCTGCTGTCTTTCGTCAGTGATCCATTTTTTCTGTTAAGAACGAATCTGTCAGTCTGTGAAACAACAACAACAACAACAAACATATTCAGTATTAAAAGTTTTAAGTTAAAGGACTAACGTGTTAATAAATAAAATGTTTGAGCAGCAGCAGCAGCAGCCTCGTCAGTACTGATCCTGAATCAGCTGTTTGATACTCAAGAGATTCTCACAGATCATCAGTTTCTATCAGAGAAACATCAAACTGACCCGGGATCAGTTTCAGCCAAACGTCAGATGTTTGTTTGTTTGTTTGTTTGTTGTTAGTTTTTGTTTTTTGGCTTTAAGACGAACAGATGGAGACTTTGTTTGAGTGGAAGTTTCCTTTAACCCCCAACAAGACGTGTGTGTGTGTGTGTGTGTGTGTGTGTGTGTGTGTGAGATTAGCAGTCAGTTTTTGATACAATCTGCTCGACCATCTGTTTAACTCAACTTTACACACTCTGTTCTGTGTGTGCGCTCAGGGGAGTATGTTGTCATGTATTATGTATGATCACATACCAGCACAGGTGCTGCTGTTTCTGTGTGTGTGTGTTGTTGTTGTTGTTGTTGTTTCATTTTGTTTTTGTTTTTTATCTCAAACATTAAAACCGATCCGTTCGTATGATTTAGTTTTGTCCTCTTCGTGTTCATGCTGACTTTTTACAAACAAACCAGGAGTATTTAAACTCATCGGGACCAGAAACGTCCTGGAGTCCCGACCAGGAAATAGTCAGACACATAACTTCCTGTAAAACAACCATTTGTAGATTTTACACTTTATGAAACAAACGAGATAAAACATGGAAGCAGTTCTCCCTGTTTCCAGTCTTTATGCTAAGCTAAGCTAACTGTTTGTTTCCCTCTGTTTCCAGTCTCTATGCTAAGCTAAGTTAGCCATTCAGCATGTTTCCAGTCATTATGCTAAGCTAAGCTAGCAATTCTGCCTGTTTCCTGTCTTTAGGTTCAGCTAAGCTAGCTGTTTCCTTCGTTTCCAATCTTTAAGCTAAGCTAGCTGTTTCCCTTTGAATCTAGTATTTATGCTATGCTAAACTAGCTGTTTCCCCCTTTTTCTAGTCCTGTTTTCAGTCTTTATGCTAATGATCCTTAAACGTGAAGCCAAAACATCTTGATCTTGATATATTATGTCGTTCTCATCATGCTGATGTTTGTTTAAGTGTTAATTTTTCAGATTTAATTACCGTAAAACTTAATTAAATAGCCCAGGCTTTTATTTACTTTAGTCACTGAACTCACCCGGCCTTTATTTGGGACAGGCCTTTAATTCCTTTCCCTCACAGCCCTCGCTCAGTAAAGATGGGAAATAGGCTGCTACAGTTTATTTAAACCAGTGTGAATATTGCAACCCGGTGGGCTTGAAGCAGTTTTATACATCCAGAGACCTGCATTTATTTGTCAAAACGTGTCGCCACACCAGGTCAGTTAAAGGGACAGGCGTCTACTCTGCTTTTAATCTAAGTTTTACTGTAGTTATTTGATGCGTGGGGTTTCACGTCGTGATTGACAGCTGAGCCCTGCTGTGATTGGGTCGACCGGGTGTGTGGGCGTGACCTCGACACCAGCGCAGAAAGGCAGCGCCGGTATCCAGAATGTTTTAGCTTCATTTAGTACAGAGGGAGGAAGTGGAAATGCGGCGGCCATCTTTCTATACAGTCGATGGTGTTACTGTGTGTGTGTGTGTGTGTGTGTGTGAGATTCATCTGTTCCTGCAGATGAAAGAGTTGTTGGTTCGATTCCCCCGGGACTCTCGGCCAGCGGCCGCCTGCTGCTGACGTGAACCAGCAGGGAGTGCGTGTGTGTTTCTGTGTGCGGTGACTTCATCTCCTCCTGAATCACATTTAAGATGTTTTTCTTAAGTTTTAAATAAATTCTCACAGAACTGTTTCATGTTGGATAAGCGTGTTACGGATGTGAACGTAGGGATCTGGTCTTTGGAGTAAAGAAATGTGAAGCGTAGGAGTGATCTGGTCTTTGGAGAACTCCAGTTTGATCTAGTCTTTGGGGTATCCCAGTTGTGATGTGGTCTTTTGGGTAATCGGGTTTGATCAGGTCTTTGCAGTACTCTTATAATGATCTGGTCTTAGGAGTACCCTGGTTATTATGTAGTCTTTGGGGTACCCTGATCCTGATCTGGTCTTTGAAGTGTATCAGTTACGGCGTCTACAGACTTGAAATAGATTTTGTTGGAGCTCTGTGTTGTGATGATACACTTTACATTGCAGCCTCATTATGTTCTTTAATTTAACAGATCAAAACGACATCGTTCACATTGATTTTTGAATAATAAAATATTCTAGAACTCTTTCCATCCCTCAAAGTTAATTTCTAATCTCATCTTTCCACTGACCTTCAATCACACGGCCTCTAAAATTCCCTTCACGTTCAGAAAACCTGAAAGTTTCCACGTTTGAGGAGCTGGAACCAAAAGATTTACTCAGAAAATACTTCAGAGAGGAACCAGAGGGGGGCCGAGTGAAGGGCAGCTGCCTCTGACTCACCTCGCCTGGACACACCGGGACCTGGAAGACCCAGAGTCACACCACTGAAAATAAGACTTTTATTATGAAAATAGCCCCTGAACTTCCTGTTGATTGACTCACGGTTTCAGCCCTGGAACAAAAACCAGGTTCAGTGAAGCAGAGGCCACTTTACTAAGTTTACTTCTGCATCGTTTTAACAAACACACACAGACAGACACACACACAGACAGACAGACACACACACACACACACACACACACACACAGGTAACACACACACACACATCTTCTGAATCAGAGTGTGTTTGATGTTTCTTGATGTGTCTGTGACGCCCTGAACCTGAACTGACAGGACTGAGAGGAGGAGGAGGGGATGGGGGGGATTTGGAGGGCGACCGCAGGATGACTTGAAACAAATAAGAAACTCACAAAGATGAGCGGGTGGGTGGAGGTGTGGGGGGGGCTGCTGGGGGGGCTGCTGGGGGAGGGGGGGGGTCTATTGTTGATCACAGATTAGGGCGTGGCCTCCGAACAGATTATACAAACACACACACTCAGTCGAGTGGAGTGTGAACGAAGCGTCCTTGATCGCACCAACTGCTCCCCCCCAACACATTACCCCGCCACACACACACACACACACACACCTCCCCCATCCTCCCCCGTGTGTGTGTGTGTGTGTGTGTGTCAGATCACACACACACTGACTGTGTGTGTAGCTGGAGGTGATATTAATAATCCATAAAGGAGCTGGTTTCTCTCGATCGCTCCCCGTGGAGTCAACGCACACACACATGCTGCTAACCAGCTGTCTCGCTGCCCGGCAGACAGACAGGAAGGTGGAGTCATCACTTTCTGCTTCTTGTTATATAGTTTTACAGCTTGTCCAGGATCAGTGGCGAGAAGTATCTAATTACTAAAAAGCCTGTAATCACGTGTCCGTATAAACAGAACTAGCACGCTAGTTGACTTTACATTAGTGTTAACGTTACCTGTTGTTGTGACCTTTTGAGTCCCGGGTCGCCGTCTCTTCTCCGGTGCGTTGGGTACTGGTTATCCTGTGTTGGCTTCTTTTCAACGAAGTGAAACGAGCACACAAACAGGTTTTGGGGGTCTTTTTTTAAAGTGGACCTGTTTATGCTTTTTCATATTTTCTGGCATTTCTACAATGTTCCAGTGTTGGATGTTCATGTTAAACACGACCAAAGCTTCAAATAATGAGGTTAAAGTATTAAAAGAAATCCCTGTTTGCCAAAACCTCAGATATCCGCCTGTTCTGAACGCTCTGTTTTAAACTGCTTTTCTACCAATGGCACGGTATGATGTCATTCCGAGCCGGATTTCCATATATGGTCATTTGCCAGTATAAGATAAGAAATGTTTTTTTTAAAACTTAGAATCATGCAAAGCTGCCCTACAGCAGTCACACAACTACAATATAGGACTGGAAATGCAGTATAGTCTCATTTAAGTTTAAATTCTTCAGCCATATTGTTCTTGATTTGTCGCCTTCTGGGAGGCGAAACTGTACCATCGTTGGCAGGAACACTCCGATTTAATTTTACTCACGTTTAAGCCACTGCATTAGCTTTGTCCGGTTATATGTACAACCACGAACAGCACATGTTGTCCCTGAGCTCATAAAGATTTGCAACTATATAAAAAAAAATATGAGGAAATTATCCGAAAAATACTTAGCCTCTTTGTTAGTTAGCATAGAAAATACCGTTGCCAATTCACCGGAGGTTCTACCCACCTTCTTTTTTTTTTTTCAGTAGTTTTTTGAGCCAGACGTGACCATATTTGGACGACAGGGTGGAGCTAGCTAGCTTGGTTAGCAAGGTGCATCTGTAATTCACAATAACTGTGATATTAGCTGGGATGCTAATTTTAGCTAGCGACAAACAGGCTTAAAACTAAACGTACTTACTGAAAAATGAGCAGCCGACTCCTGATGAGCTTTTTCGGCAGCGCTGCTTAAATGTAAACAGAGCATCAGATACGAGTCGCCTCTATCCTGATTGACAGGTTGCCATGGTAGCGACTTGTCAATCAGCTTGTAGCCCCGCCCTAAAGCCTCCCCTGCTTCCTGGTCTCTGTTCCTCTAAATGGGACCATAATTTACTAAATGAACATCATGCTGTGTTGAAGAAGACTTGAAACTAGCGACTGAGACCAGAAACTCATCAGGAAAGAGTTTACTGAGGGAATAAATCAGCTGACAAGTAGAAACATTTTCTCACAGACTTCTATACAATCACACTTCTTCCTGCAGCCGCTGGAGAGGACGCAGGTTTAAGGAGCTTCACTTTCAGACCCGGAGGTTCCTCCTTGGTTCAAACTTGTTCGTATATTAGCGTACGTCTCAGTTAATGTTTCTTGTTTTGTGATTCTTTCCTTTGGTTTCTTGGTGTCCCTGAACCTGGTTTTCAAGGTTTGTTGTTGCCTCTTCTGTTTATGTTATTTAATCCCTACAGGAGGCCTTTGTCTCCTGCCAGGCCGTTTATAGTAAAGAAGAATCTGTTCTTATTTAACTTGCCTGATAAAATAAACTGTAATGAAAAAGTTAATATTTTTTACTAATGATATCAGAAGAATGAATCTTTGTGAGTTGTATGTCACAGTAAACTGGATCTCTTCGAGTTCTGGTCACTTTCAGACCCGGAAATCTAAATGTCTACATCTGAAGACGTCAGAGTCGGACAGTTCACACTGGTTAATTAAGAAAATAATCAATAGGTTAATCAATAGTGAAAATAATCTTATTGAACAGGAGCCTTTCTGCTGCATGAGGAAGATTTCTACTACATTTTGTTGAGTATTTTTACTCAACGTATTGCTGCTATGAAGGAAATCATCTTTGGGGACCTGACCGAGGTCTTTGTCTCAGGACTGGGATTAGTCTCGGGTGTATTGCTACTATGTCTGGGTTTAGTTTAAAGACCAGGTTTAGTTTTAGGGTAAAGTGTGGGTCCAGCAGGACACAGAGAGGGCTGAAACCGTCTTTATGGTTGAAGTCAGCCGTGTCCCTCTGATGGTCGAGGTTTCCATGGAGACGGTGGGGTAACCGTGGTGATGAGGAGTGTAGCTGACGGCGAGCAGAGCGAGACCTCAGAACGACGGGAGAACCAACATGTGTGTTTATAATCAGCTGTGATGAAATATTCTCTTTGATGTTCAAGTGAAGTCAGAACGCCTGAAGAACCAGAAACCAGTCAGTACAGAACCAGTCAGCCAGGAACCAGTACAGAACCAGTCAGTACAGAACCAGTCAGCCTGGAACCTGTACAGAACCAGTCAGTACAGAACCAGTCAGCCAGGAACCAGTACAGAACCAGTCAGTACAGAACCAGTCAGCCAGGAACCAGTACAGAACCAGTCAGCCTGGAACCTGTACAGAACCAGTCAGTACAGAACCAGTCAGTACAGAACCTGTCTGTACAGAACCAGTCAGCCTGGAACCTGTACAGAACCAGTCAGTACAGAACCAGTCAGTACAGAACCAGTCAGCCTGGAACCTGTACAGAACCAGTCAGTACAGAACCAGTCAGCCAGGAACCAGTCAGTGTGTGTATCTCAGTCAATATTAACTGCATTATATAAAGATTTAATAATATTTATTTTTTACATACGTTGACATGGTGGAAGTGTATTTTCAGGCCCTGAGCTGTGCCTGCAGGCTGCCGACCAGCTCCAACTGTCCCTGTTTTTGTTATTCAGTGTGTGCGTGTGCATGTGTTTCCCGTCCAGCTTCAGACAGAAACACACTTCCTGCGACAAACAGCTGACTTCCTGTCTTTCTTTACTTTCTCCGGTTTTCTGTCCTCATCCATGCTGGACAGTTCAGAGTAAAAACTTTATTGGCAGTAATACGCAGCAAAGTGCATCAGGATTCTGGGTAATGTAGTTGGCATGTTTCCAGCTGATGTCGATGAACGTTACCCTCAAAGACAGAGATGAGGAACGCTTTTATTTCGGAGGATCTTCCTCAGACTTTGAACCGTCAACATAACGTTTACAGAGACTAAATTTGATTGACAGCCAGACTGACCAATCACAGCGTAACAGCAGGACATGAAACATCACGTTCACACGGATGCCGGATGCCAGCAGGACAAACTCAGGTCACAGCTTACCTAAATTCTCAGGGTTAGACAGAATAAAAGAAGTGGGCGGAGCCGGCAAAACGCCCCCGCTGGTTTGTGGACTAATGTTTTAAACCTCCAGTCTGGCATTTTGGCCATCTTGTTGTTTTGGAACCAAACGTGACCATATTTGGATGAGAGGGTGGAGCTAGTTAGCTTGGTTAGCAAGGTGTATCTGTAATTCACGTTAACTGTGATATTAGCTTGGATGCTAATTTTAGCTAGCGACAAACAGGCTTAAAACTAAACGTACTTCCTGAAAAATGAGCAGCCGACTCCTGATGAGCTTTTTCAGCGGCGCTGGTTAAATTTACACAGAGCAGCGGATACGAGTCGCCTCTATCCTGGTTATCAATCAGCTTGTAGCCCCGCCCTAAAGCCTCCCCTGCTTCCTGGTCTCTGTTCCTCTAAATGGGACCATAATTTACTAAATGAACATCATGCTGTGTTGAAGAAGACTTGAAACTAGCGACTGAGACCAGAAACTCATCAGGAAAGTGTTTACTGAGGGAATAAATCAGCTGACAAGTAGAAACATTTTCTCAGACAGCCGCTGGAGTCACCCCCTGCTGGCTGCTAGAGAGGACGCAGGTTTAAGTCGCCCCCTGCTGGCTGCTGGAGAGGATGCAGGTTTAAGTCGCCCCCTGCTGGCTGCTGGAGAGGATGCAGGTTTAAGTCGCCCCCTGTTGGCTGCTAGAGAGGACGCAGGTTTAAGTCGCCCCCTGCTGGCCGCTGGAGAGGACGCAGGTTTAAGTCGCCCCCTGCTGGCCGCTAGAGAGGACGCAGGTTTAAGTCGCCCCCTGCTGGCCGCTGGAGAGGACGCAGGTTTAAGTCGCCCCCTGCTGGCCGCTAGAGAGGACGCAGGTTTAAGTCGCCCCCTGCTGGCCGCTGGAGAGGACGCAGGTTTAAGTCGCCCCCTGCTGGCCGCTAGAGAGGACGCAGGTTTAAGTCGCCCCCTGCTGGCCGCTGGAGAGGACGCAGGTTTAAGTCGCCCCCTGCTGGCCGCTAGAGAGGACGCAGGTTTAAGTCGCCCCCTGCTGGCCGCTGGAGAGGACGCAGGTTTAAGTCGCCCCCTGCTGGCCGCTGGAGAGGATGCAGGTTTAAGTCGCCCCCTGCTGGCTGCTAGAGAGGACGCAGGTTTAAGTCGCCCCCTGTTGGCTGCTAGAGAGGATGCAGGTTTAAGTCGCCCCCTGCTGGCTGCTAGAGAGGACGCAGGTTTAAGTCGCCCCCTGCTGGCTGCTAGAGAGGACGCAGGTTTAAGTCGCCCCCTGCTGGCTGCTGGAGAGGATGCAGGTTTAAGTTGCCCCCTGCTGGCTGCTGGAGAGGATGCAGGTTTAAGTCGCCCCCTGTTGGCTGCTAGAGAGGACGCAGGTTTAAGTCGCCCCCTGCTGGCTGCTAGAGAGGACGCAGGTTTAAGTCGCCCCCTGCTGGCTGCTGGAGAGGATGCAGGTTTAAGTCGCCCCCTGCTGGCCGCTGGAGAGGACGCAGGTTTAAGTCGCCCCCTGCTGGCCGCTAGAGAGGACGCAGGTTTAAGTCGCCCCCTGCTGGCCGCTAGAGAGGACGCAGGTTTAAGTCGCCCCCTGCTGGCCGCTAGAGAGGACGCAGGTTTAAGTCGCCCCCTGCTGGCCGCTGGAGAGGACGCAGGTTTAAGTCGCCCCCTGCTGGCCGCTGGAGAGGATGCAGGTTTAAGTCGCCCCCTGCTGGCTGCTAGAGAGGACGCAGGTTTAAGTCGCCCCCTGTTGGCTGCTAGAGAGGATGCAGGTTTAAGTCGCCCCCTGCTGGCTGCTAGAGAGGACGCAGGTTTAAGTCGCCCCCTGCTGGCTGCTGGAGAGGATGCAGGTTTAAGTCGCCCCCTGTTGGCTGCTAGAGAGGATGCAGGTTTAAGTCGCCCCCTACTGGCTGCTAGAGAGGACGCAGGTTTAAGTCGCCCCCTGCTGGCCGCTAGAGAGGACGCAGGTTCAAGTCGCCCCCTGCTGGCCGCTGGAGAGGACGCAGGTTTAAGTCGCCCCCTGCTGGCTGCTAGAGAGGACGCAGGTTTAAGTCGCCCCCTGCTGGCCGCTGGAGAGGACGCAGGTTTAAGTCGCCCCCTGCTGGCTGCTAGAGAGGACGCAGGTTTAAGTCGCCCCCTGCTGGCTGCTGGAGAGGACGCAGGTTTAAGTCGCCCCCTGCTGGCTGCTAGAGAGGACGCAGGTTTAAGTCGCCCCCTGCTGGCTGCTAGAGAGGACGCAGGTTTAAGTCGCCCCCTGCTGGCTGTTAGAGAGGACGCAGGTTTAAGTCGCCCCCCTGCTGGCTGTTAGAGAGGACGCAGGTTTAAGTCGCCACCTGCTGGCTGCTAGAGAGGACGCAGGTTTAAGTCGCCCCCCTGCTGGCTGCTGGAGAGGACGCAGGTTTAAGTCGCCCCCTGCTGGCTGCTAGAGAGGACGCAGGTTTAAGTCGCCCCCTGCTGGCTGTTAGAGAGGACGCAGGTTTAAGTCGCCCCCCTGCTGGCTGCTAGAGAGGATGCAGGTTTAAGTCGCCCCCCTGCTGGCTGCTAGAGAGGACGCAGGTTTAAGTCGCCCCCCTGCTGGCTGTTAGAGAGGACGCAGGTTTAAGTCGCCCCCTGCTGGCTGTTAGAGAGGACGCAGGTTTAAGTCGCCCCCTGCTGGCTGTTAGAGAGGACGCAGGTTTAAGTCGCCACCTGCTGGCTGCTAGAGAGGACGCAGGTTTAAGTCGCCCCCTGCTGGCTGCTGGAGAGGACGCAGGTTTAAGTCGCCCCCTGCTGGCTGCTGGAGAGGACGCAGGTTTAAGTCGCCCCCTGCTGGCTGCTGGAGAGGACGCAGGTTTAAGTCGCCCCCTGCTGGCTGTTAGAGAGGACGCAGGTTTAAGTCGCCACCTGCTGGCTGCTAGAGAGGACGCAGGTTTAAGTCGCCCCCCTGCTGGCTGCTGGAGAGGACGCAGGTTTAAGTCGCCCCCCTGCCGGCTGTTAGAGAGGACGCAGGTTTAAGTCGCCCCCCTGCTGGCTGTTAGAGAGGACGCAGGTTTAAGTCGCCACCTGCTGGCTGCTAGAGAGGACGCAGGTTTAAGTCGCCCCCCTGCTGGCCGCTGGAGAGGACGCAGGTTTAAGGAGCTTCACTTTCAGACCCGGAAATCTAAATGTCACTTGTGTAGCTGAATTTCCTTTTTGTGGCTCACATGTGGGGGTTTTACCTCAATTTTGGGGTCCAAATCTTTGGTTTCTGGCCAAAATGTTGGTAATTAAAACATTTTTTGGTTTGTACAGTTTTTACATTTTCAGCTTTTCCTTCAGACTGAACTAAATAAAGACTTTAAGAAATCAAAACTTTACTTTTTTAACTTTTAAGTCTGAAACATGGTCAGGATGTTCTGAACACTGTATGAAGACTCTTCAGAAGAGTTTTCTTGTCTTCAGCTCTGCGGTAACATCAGCTGATGTGATGTGTGCAAGGCCTTCTGGGTATTTAAATACAAGCGGCACCACAGACGTGGTCTCTTCAGCAGCAGTTGGAACAGTTTTTATTGAAACGCCAGGCTCTGACTGGTGTCTTTATTGAAATGAGCTCCGCTAACAAAGACTGGCTGAACAAAAGGAGGGGAATTTAAATGAACTTTATTGAAAGACTCGGGGTGAACAGTGTTAATGAACAGTCGGGCTTCAACAGGGAGGTTTTATTTAGTCGGTCTGTGAACAAAGAGGAACAAAACGACAGGATGAAGTTCATTCAACTGGCTCCTAAAGCTTTATTGACAGCACCGAGGTTCAGTGTTGACAGTCCATCAGTAGCGAGGATGTATTGATCTGCCCAGAAGAGAAAGGCTTTGACTGTGGACGAAATGTTTCCAAGTGGATTTGTATGATTTTAATTTTGAATAATTAGAAATGTACGATCATTTACAAGCCGTCCTCATCCCAGGGCGTCACATATGGACGCTTAGTCAAGACCCCTCAGCGTCGCTTTCTAACGCTCTGGGTAGCCTTTAGCATTGTTTCTGCACGTGTAGAGCAAGAATATATATTGTATCAATTATATAATATTTATGTATATTATAGCCAATAATAATAATAATAAAGTCTGCTTAGACTTTTAGTAGTTAACTTTGTGAGTTTGGTTAAGTTTAGGTACCAAAAGCTATTTGACGCTCTGGGAATAAGAACTCTTTGTGAAGTATTTCTGATTTGTTACTGTTTCCATTCTTTTAGTTTATTTCTCCTCAAATTGAGTTTTTATTAAAAGCCACCATCCAGGTCCTGAAAACACTAAAATATAGCTGCGAGCGGCGATGATCGCGAAAAACGCAACATATGAAACTTTCAGAAGAGAAGAACAGACGCAGACGACTTCAGAGATTAAAGTGATGAAAGAATTTGGAGATAATGGGGGAAACGCATACTGGATTTTTAGAGCATCACCTTGAGATCAGTGTCATTATATGTACCTGACTACTGGGTGAAATGTTCAACCCACCTGCGACATTTTGTGTTTCCAAGATTTAAAGTTTGAGCTGCACAAACTCAGTTTAGCAGAGAAAAATGAGAAGAAAGTGTCACAGGATCCAAATAAAATAGTGACCTTAGACTCACTATGATCTGAACACCCCTGTTGTCGGCACGTCTGACTGGCTCACCTGGAGGTTTGAACCCTGCAGATCTCCAGAGCAGGTGAGTGACTGAGCTGCTGGTCAGAAGCTGTTTCCACTCACCTTCTCACAGCTTCAGGTGGTGACGTCACATGTGCCAGAGCCGCATAGTTTTGTCAGTTTAAACTTAAAGAGGTGGTGTTCTGCTCATTTTCAGGTTCAGAATCTTATTTAGGGGTTGTACCAGAACAGGTTTACGTGGTTTAATTTTCAAAAAACACCATATTTTTCTCATCCTGCACATTGCTGCAGCTCCTCTTCTCACCCTGTGTTGGACGCTCCGCTCCTGAGCTACAGAGTGATGCATCTTACTTGTACAAAATCTTTGTTGGGAGTTGCACATGTGCAGTTCCCAGGTAAGGACTACAAGCCAATCAGAAGCAGAGAAGGGCGGGTCGTAAGAAACAAGGTAGTGTGATCCAAATCAAAGCCGCTTCAGACTGAGACCGTAACAGATGGTATAAGTTACTCTCAAGTCCACAACATCAGTTTTACATAAAAATTGGCCAAACAATTTGAACGTTTGCTCAGCAGCTTTCACATCAGGTGTAACATCAGCATTATAGCTTAACTTTATCTGCGTTAGCCAACGTTGACAACAACTCCGCACTTTAACAGTCTGTGAAGTTACATTACCGTGTTTATTTTAAATATAATTCACAACCAATCAAGCAAACTTACAGGTTGTGATTGTGAATTTCCAGAGTTGCATCGTCTTTAGGACTAAACGTTGAACTGTTGCCGGTGTTTTGACGATCTCTGCTGCCTTGCTGAAAAATGCTACCGTAGCGCAAATCGATAGACTGGACTCTACTCGGCCCTGCTCCGTTTTCAATTGCAGATAGTACCCAGAGATACGTAGCTTGTTGTCATAGCGACGCCACACAACTGCTGCGACGTAACGTTCAATGCGACACACACACCAGCGATCCACACAGCTTTCTCTTTTTAAAGTTAAAGCGTTTGAACCTTCCTCAGAATGTAAAGACAGATAAGCGGTATGAAAAGCTTCCAGCTGTGTTTTCCTCTGCCGTTGTTGCTGCAGCGGTCTGTGTGACGGCGGGAGCAGAGGGCTCTGTGAGCGGGCGGCTGGCCGGCCTCACACGCTCCTCCCGCGGGTCACAGCAGGCTTCCCCTGCCGCCACTCGCATAGTTCCTCAACTCATTTTTGTTCCGCCATCACTTCTCGTAAAACTGTCAATTTTCAGCTGATTTCTCACCTCAAAGTGGATTTAGTGACCAATCAGCAGTCTGTCGTGTTTTCACGTTACATTTTAGTTTCCCTCAGCTCGCTCGGATCCTCGACGGAGGTGATATGAAAAAAGTACCTGGAAGCAGGAACAAGTACAAAATTTCTACAATGGAAACCCAAACAAAGGCGAGTTGAGCCAAAGGGCCTCCGCTCAGACTAGCTTGGTTTGCGGGCGTGCCTGACCCCGCTAGCCGCTCGGCGAGCTTTATGACGCGTTTTCATTGTGACGTCACAAGTAAAGGAAGTGAAGGGCTGGACTACAAACCAGCTGTTTTCAGTTCAGAGCAGAGTTTTCTGTGGGAGATGGGAACTCACTTTGGGCTTTTTCACTTGCAAACCTGTTACAGCACAAAAAAGAGATATGACTCAATAAAGGAGAGGGAAAAAACAGAATACCACCTCTTTAAAACGCTTACAACAGTCAAGATGGTGGTGAGAAAATTCTGAAAAACCTCTCACATCATTCTGCTGAATATCACTGCAGACTCACCGATTGATCTGAAAACCCTTTGAAACACTTGATATCGGCCATCTGGAAATGACTCTGTCCAGTTTGGCGGCGTTTGAAGAAAGACTTGTGGAGATGTAGATGTTAATTGATTTAGCATATTCTGAAAAATATAGAGTGACTGACTTCTGAGTTGGCCATAAGTTGCAGTGAAGCAAACGTTTTCAGCTCTCGAGGACTTACGGATGATTTTCTTAGATTTTTTTAAGTTAAGAATGAGAAATGTCTAGAAATGTACATTTCTTGTAATAAGCCACGCCCACTTTACGCAATCATTACCAAATTAATACATCAGCTGAGTAGTGACCCGGGATCGTACAAACCGAATTTCGTACAAATCCATCCTGCGAATTACGAGGTATAAACTGAAGTGTAGCGCCCCCTAGTGGAAGAATATGCCAGGACTGCTGAGCGAAGCTCGGGCCGAGCATCTGAGCAGACGCGTCGAGTTTGGTGACAATAGCTTAAGCCGATTTTCTTTTCAAAGAAAAATTCTTTTGATAACTTTTGATCAGCGACGTCCGTAGATGATCCTGCCAAAGTTTCAGGTCGATTGGCGACGAGTTCACAAAAATACTTTTTAGAGAAAAGACAATCGGAGCAAAGATGCAGATGAATCCAGAGATTAAAATAATGAAAGAAGTTCGACTCTAAACGAAGACGTTTTCGAGATAATTGCAAAAACGCTAAGTTGATTGTTATAGCGCCACCATGAGGTCTATGAGGGCCATTTTTTTTTTGCCTGAGTAGTGGGTGGAATTTGCAGCCTACGTGCCAATTTTGGTGACACTTCGGAAACACTTTTAGCGGAGAAAAAGAAGGAAGAAGAAGAATCAAAACAAAACCATTCAGGGCTCCTGCAGCTTCGCTAAAGAAAAAGAGGTCGAACATGTTCAGTCATATTTAGAAATCATTACCGAGTGAATAAGCTGACCTTCGACACAGACGTGCCGAGTAAGAAAAGTCAGCAGCGTCTCTAGCCAAGTTCCAGGTGAGCAGATCCCTGATGACGCTGTTTTATAAACCTTTTATTGAGTCAGTTCGACTCTGTGAAGAACAACATCTGCACATAAGGTGCACCTGAACTTTTATGTTGTTGACGCTGTCATTGTTGTTGTGTTTGTCAATTCAATTCAGCTTTATTGGCATGGCTGTCAAACAACAATAAAGCTTAAAATATAATACAAAAGAACAAACAGTTCACTAAATAAAATAAATAAAACAGTAAAAGTGTGTTAAAATAAAAAATATTTAAAAATAAACAAAAAATAGTAAATATGAAAAAAAAATAACTAAATGGAAAAAATGTGTGTGCCATAGGTCAGTAGTAACGTAATGTTTAGGATCAGTAAAGAAACTATATTAGTAAACAAATAATCGGTATCAAAGAAAAAGAAAAATCAAGTATCAAATGTAAAAAAACAAACAAACTAAAAGTTTACAGAACAATTAAAATATTTAGAGACACATTTTGCTGCCATGATTTGGCGTTCTGGCATTTCTCCCAGTAAACGGGAGTTTCTGAGCGTCTGATTTGAATTCTGGGTATATTTGGGAAGTGTTTTTCTCTCCATGTTTTATATTTAGGGCATGAAGTCTAATTTCGGCTACTGCCGAAAACGCATCGCGTCTCTTGGACAACTAAAGGTCTTGAATTAAATTGAAATGGCGGCCTGCAGTCTGAGTCTACCTGTTCAGCTCGCTGCCGCTCAGAGACGTTAAAGACTGCGGTCTGGATTTTCCCTTCAGATGTTGTTGTTGTTATGATGTGGTTTTCAGTGATGCTCTGAAACAGGAAGTGGAGAGTCCTGACGAGATGCTGCTGGTGTGTGTTTTAGTGTTGACAGGCAGTGATCAGGTTTGCGATCTGAAGCTGTGAGTTGTTATTGACCGCCTGTCTGCCTGTCTGACCGCCTGTCTGTCTGTCTGACCGCCTGTCTGTCTGTCTGCCTGTCTGACCGCCTGTCTGTCTGTCTTTCTTTCTGACCGCCTGTCTGTCTGTCTGACCGCCTGTCTGTCTGTCTGTCTGTCTGACCGCCTGTCTGTCTGTCTTTCTTTCTGACCGCCTGTCTGTCTGTCTGACCGCCTGTCTGTCTGACCGCCTGTCTGTCTGTCTTTCTTTCTGACCGCCTGTCTGTCTGTCTGACCGCCTGTCTGTCTGACCGCCTGTCTGTCTGTCTGACCGCCTGTCTGTCTGTCTGACCGCCTGTCTGTCTGTCTTTCTGACCGCCTGTCTGTCTGTCTGACCGCCTGTCTGTCTGTCTGACCGCCTGTCTGTCTGTCTGCCTGTCTGACCGCCTGTCTGCCTGTCTGACCGCCTGTCTGTCTGTCTCTGTCTGTCTGACCGTCTGTCTGTCTGTCTGTCTGTCTGACCGTCTGTCTGTCTGTCTGTCTTTCTGACCGTCTGTCTGTCTGACCGCCTGTCTGACCGCCTGTCTGTCTGTCTGTCTTTCTGACCACCTGTCTGTCTTTCTGACCACCTGTCTGTCTTTCTGACCGCCTGTCTGTCTGTCTGACCGCCTGTCTGTCTGTCTGACCGTCTGTCTGTCTGTCTGACCGCCTGTCTGTCTGACCGCCTGCCTGTCTGTCTGTCTGACCGCCTGTCTGTCTGACCGCCTGCCTGTCTGTCTGTCTGTCTTTCTGACCGCCTGTCTGTCTGTCTGACCGCCTGTCTGTCTGTCTGTCTTTCTGACCGCCTGTCTGTCTGTCTGTCTGACCGCCTGCCTGTCTGTCTGTCTGACCGCCTGTCTGTCTGTCTGTCTGACCGCCTGCCTGTCTGTCTGTCTGACCGCCTGTCTGTCTGTCTGTCTGACCGCCTGTCTGACCGCCTGCCTGTCTGTCTGTCTGACCGCCTGTCTGTCTCTTTACCTTGTTGACTTGAAGGCCTGATAACAGGATCAACGCGGCTCGCTGGCAGATAACAGACTGGACGGCGTGTGATGAGCGCTGAGAGAGGAAGAAGAGTGTTTTTCTTTGTTTGGTTCACGCAGATATAAATAAGAAGAAACAGGAGTGTTTATTAGACATGAATATAAAACCGTCTCCGCAGCATCGCTCTTGTGTCCCTGAGCACGTGACGAACATTAGAAAAGCAAAAAATGTCAGTGTTTTCCCAGTTTAATGTGAGCGCCGGGTTTGGGGCTCCTCCCCCAAGCAAAATGTCAGTTTTTTCCAATGTCAAATATGTAAATTTCACATCATATTGGGCCGTTATTTTCACCATATCTCTGAACAAATAGTTATAATAGAGCAGATAATGAATAAACCACAGCTGAAGTCTGCAGGGGAGGAACTACGACCTTTAGATTTGGGGGAAGTACTTTGATCGTTCTGATGCTCCACAGTGATTTTACATTTATTGCACAGCATGTTTTGGGCGTCGCCCCCTGAAACCCTGTTAATACGACCTCAGAATCATTATAGACACGACTGTTCATGTTTGCCTGTTGTGTCTTCGTTTTACAGCTTCTGACATTTATCTGTAGACATTAATATAAAAAATAGGCAACATGAGAAACCTCCTCCCTTCTGAGGTGCATTTTATTTGCACATTAAAATCCAAAAAGAAACGTCTCGTCAGCTTAGTTTGCATCACTAATTAGCTTCTCCGTCCTTTCTTTTCCCAACAACCACTTTTTCAGACTGAAAACTGAAAAATAATTCAGGATGAACCCGTCTGTGCAGGACGGAGCTGCAGGCTGCACCGGTTTACTCTCAGTTTGTACTTGACGTAAGCGTCGCCATCGTGGGGGAGGGGGGGCAGTCATTACCGGGAGCAACACATGTTTAATTAGGGTCATTGGTTGCATCTGAAGCAACACGTTTTCCGTCAAATCAAAGTTAAGATGTTAACAAAAAAAATCAGACAATGCAAAAGCAATTTATTGACCTTCCCAAAGTTCTGGTCTGGACTGGTCTTGAAATGAGTCCCCAATGACCGAGACCGAGTGCAAATGCGGTCGAGTCCGAGACCAAGACCGTCAAAAAGTGGTCTTGAGACCGACCTCGAGTCCTACAACACTACAGCTGCGCAGTCTTTAGGGGAGGGGAGATGCTAGCACAAACCGGCTTCACTTTTCCAGCAGTGTGGGAAACAGACTGACACACGGAAACCGACACAGTTCATTTACTGGCAGAATATTTTCCTCCGCTGGCGTTCACCGTCACTTTCTGCCGCTCCAGGCTATAAGCTTTGTGAAAACCACACTACTTGCTGCTGCTGTTATGAGTCAGTTAGTTAAAAAGTCGGGAGAGACTGCTGTTTGTCAGACTGCACTTTGCTGCAGCTCCTCTTTTGTGTGTTGAACGCTCTGTTTTAGCTACAGAGTCGATCTCACTTCTGTTAGATCTTTGTTGGCAGTTGCACATGTGCAGTATGTAGCTATAAGGACTACTAGCCAATCAGAAGCAGAGTAGGGCGGGTCCTGACAAGCCGGTAACCACAACTAGGTTCAGCTGTACATGTTCCAGAACCAGCTTCCCAACCTGGACTGGATCCAGAGTTTCAGAGCGGTGAGTTATTAATCTGCAACACGTTTACCTTTCATAAGGTTTTACCTGAGCTCCGTCTCCACATCACAGGGACAGCTTCATGTCCTCTGACTGCCTGCAGGCTCTCCAACCTTATTTTAATTTAATAACCAGCTCGGTTTGAGGGCGTGAGGGCGAAGTAAAGGCTGGACCACAGTCCAGCTGTGTTCGGTTCAGGAGCAGAGTTTTCTGTCGGAGACGGGAACTCCCTTTGGGTTTTTTTACTTTACAAACCTGCACAGATAAAGATGCAGAACACAATAAAGGAGAAAAGCCAGAAAGCAGAATATGACCTCTTTAATAAACAGAATTAGAATATTAGGCGTTAAAATCCAGCAGGCAAACAGGAACATCCTCAGATCTAATGTTGGACTGTTCCTTTAAATCCCCCCCCTCCCAGCCCAGATTACAGACTGTAGAATAATGTGCTGTCACTGCCATCACGCTGCAGATTACACAGTCTGAGAGAGAGAGTGTGTTAATATAAGTGTGTTTCTAAGTTGGGGGTGTAACTGATGCCGGCGCCTGAAGACAGCTGCACTCCAAGATACCAATTATACACTCACGTGCACGCTCACACGCTCACGTGCACGCTCACACGCTCACGTGCACGCACACACGCTCACGTGCACGCACACACACTCACGTGCACGCACAGTTGTGTCTTCGTCACTTCAGGGGACGTGATTAATTTCCTGAAGACCCTGAAAGAAAAAGTCTTCACACATGAAATAAGAAGAAGAAGAAGAAGAGCCACAGTGTCCCGACACTGACAGAGAGAGAATCTGACACCTGACAGGAAACAGCTGTAGCAGGCCGACGCTGCGTCAGCCAATCACACGCAGGCAGCTTCACATTCTTGCTGGATCACTTTGTTTCTGTTTCTTCACCAGCAACACCCCCCTCACTGTTAGAAAGAACCATGTCAGTATTTTTAAACCTCTTTCCACACATGTTGGGGTTGAAATGACTCGTAGCTACAGAACGTTTGGAACCTGCTCAGTTGAACCGGCTGCAGCGTCTTCCTTTAGGTCAAAATGGCGTCCACAGAAAGAGCTTCCTGTTGCCAGCGACAGGCTCAGACTGTTCCACCAGGTGTCTGACAGCATCATGGAAAGGATCCCTACCAGGGACTCCCGGTGACCCCCTTTGCTTTCAACAGGACACTAAAGTCTCGCTGTGAAATGACGTGAGAGGCGAGATGTTGCAGGAAGACGCCGGTGGAAACGAGGGGGAGGAGTAACATTAGGGAAAATAAGTCTTGCTAGCTGCTCCTCTAAGTACACAACAAACTCCTCTCCCTTGTTTCCACCGCCATTTTCCTGCAAAACCCCCGCCCCCGT